>NC_134902.1:36431006-36471006 GCF_041734735.1 Babylonia areolata
TCCTGCATGCCTCTCTTCCTGCAGATACAACGCTGGGGGGAAAAAAATAGAAAAAGAAAAAGGAAACAATGAGTTGATGAGGATAAACCTGGTGTCACGTGTGTTCTGAGTCAAGAGAGGAAGAAGGAAAGGGAGTAGAAAGTAAAAAATAAAATAAATTTAAAAAAAAGAGAGACAAAGAAAGAAAGAAAGAAGAGGAAAAAGGAGAGAAGTAAGTACCAAGGAAGAGAGGAAGCAAGTGAAGGAAAGATGTAATAATTAATTGCAATGTTTTTAAAAGCGAATATGTGAAATGCTTTTATTTGAGAACATATGTTTATTACTTTTGTTTTAATCAAGTAATCCGCGTGTGTGGGTTGGGTTGGGGGTTGGTGGGTGCGGGTGTGTGCT
Source organism: Babylonia areolata (assembly GCF_041734735.1). Taxonomy (NCBI): domain Eukaryota; kingdom Metazoa; phylum Mollusca; class Gastropoda; order Neogastropoda; family Buccinidae; genus Babylonia; species Babylonia areolata. The sequence goes on from NC_134902.1 coordinate 36,431,397, forward strand.
GATTATCTGGTTGCGGTTTTCCGCAATTTATCTTTAGTCTTATCTGTCTATTATAATCAATGTGCAGTATAGTAGGCTATGCTTATAATTATATTCAAATAATGTTTCTAAATTCTTTACATTAAGAAAACTAGTTATTACCTGCAGTGTGTGGATGTATGTATGAAACGGTGTATGTGATATTTTTTACATTTGTGTCTTCGTAATATTCGTAAAAGCTGTTGTTGACTTTTACAGTTATGGTCCCCATGTTGTTTACTTGTCTATGTTGTGATAATGCACCTGACCAAATTTCTCCAATTGGAGATAATAAAGTTATTCTCATCTTATCTTATCTTATCTTAGAAAGAAGGAAGGAGGAAGGAATTAAGATATGGGGGAACGACAGAAAGAAAGGAAAAAGAAACACAGCAGAAAAGAAAGAAGGCTGAAATGAAAGCAAGAAAGGAAAAAAGGAAGGAATGGAAAAGTAAAGATAGACTGAAACAATTATTTCAAATAGGTCGAAGAATCCAGGAAACAAGAATGAAAATACAAAGGAATAGTGACCTGATTACTAGAATTCCGCTGAATGCAATGTTTCCCATCACAAATGCCTTTGTCGAACAACAAAAAGGATCAATAAAACAAACCGCCAGAACATTAAGTGGGGAAGAAGAACTTCTGAGCAGGTAAAAGATGGAAGAATGCGAATGGAAGAAGAGCGTCAAAAAAGAAGATAATGTATGGATATCGATGAAAGTTTGTGAAGACTGGTCCGGGAAATCCCACTCAGGCTGAAAGAGGGTATACCCAACAACAGCATACTTCTTCTTCTTCCTTTATACAACCAACATCATTATATTGATGGTTCTGTTGTAGTTTGGGGAGGTTGCTGAGGATTGCGCTGTTGTGAGAATTGAAAAAAAAAAATTGCGACCTGGCCAGCCAGTGTACGTTCAGCGTGCACTGACATGATGCCAAGCCTCTGCATCAGCTGTGAGCGGGGGGAGGGGAGGGGGGGTGCGGGGGGCGGGGGGTGATTTTGGGGTGTATGGGTGGTTAGGAGGAGGGGGGAATGGGGTGGGGGGGTGGGGGGGGATTCACTTTTAGAGATGAGAGGCCAGTCTGGACTTGAAGCAGTCCAGTGACTCGGCTGTCACAACTTCCTGAGGCAGCTTGTTTTTCTTCTTCTGGCTGTTTGTTTGATTGATCCTTTTTGCTGTTCAACAAGCCGAACTATCGCTTAACCACCATCTACGAGAACAAGAAGGAATGGCGCACTGAGCAGCTGAGCAAACAAGGACGTCTATCCAATCACCACAAGCGTACAATGATGAAAAAGAAAACAGCCTTACAAAATAGACCGATTAATAAAGTTAATCAAATTATGGTTCTAGGACGCTGATGTATGAGGTCCTATTGGTGATCGATAATTTCATTTTACCTCTAAGGTTCAGTAACATTACTCACGTGAGCCTGCATAATAAATGTTCATAGCAAACTGATTGAAAACCATCTCTAACGACCGACTGTGACAAAAATCCACGTCACTCCAGTTTTATCAAATCCATACAGGTCACTGATCCGCGGGTTCTGTGAAGTTGGAGGACAGGTCACGTCCAGCCAGGGAGTATCAGAATGAACGGACCAAGACAAGACAAGACAAGACAAGACAGGACAAGACAAGACAAGACAAGACAAGACAAGACAAGACAGGACAAGACAAGACAATACAAGACAAGACAGGACAAGACAGGACAGGACAAGACAGGACAGGACAGGACAAGACAAGACAGGACAAGACAGGACAGGACAGGACAAGACAAGACAGGACAAGACAGGACAAGACAGGACAAGACAAGACAAGACAAGACAGGACAAGACAGGACAGGACAGGACAGGACAAGACAAGACAAGACAAGACAGGACAAGACAAGACAAGACAGGACAAGACAAGACAAGACAAGACAAGACAAGACAAGACAAGACGTGTTTATTTCAGGAACCCGCGTGCAGACGGCCACACTTGAAAATGTTATATATTTCATGTAACTGACACGAAACATGAAACACATTCAGCACTGCGCTCACAATTAATTTACAACAACCGACATGTAGATAGATACGTTTGGAGGGGGGTGGGGGAGACGCATCTATTAAGCAACAGAGAAAAGATTTAGAACAGGACAGGACCAGCTGGCGTGCCGCAATAACAAAGCATGCACATGACAACTTTAAGCAGAACCGCTGCAGCAGCTTTCGCAGAGGCCTGTGAGAAGAGGAAGGCAGCAGCAGTAGCAGCAGCAGTAGCAGTAGCAGCAGCAGCAGCAGCAGTAGTAGCAGTAGCAGCAGCAGTAGCAGTAGCAGCAGCAGCAGCAGTAGCAGCAGCAGTAGCAGCAGCAGCAGTAGCAGCAGCAGCAGCAGCAGTAGCAGCAGCAGTAGCAGCAGCAGTAGCAGTAGCAGCAGCAGCAACAGCAGTAGCAGCAGCAGAAGCAGCAGTAGCAGTAGTAGCAGCAGCAGTAGCAGTAGCAGCAGTAGCAGTAGCAGCAGCAGCAGTAGCAGTAGCAGCAGCAGCAGTAGTAGCAGCAACAGCAGCAGTAGCAACAGCAGTAGTAGCAGCAGCAGTAGCAGTAGCAGCAGCAGCAGTAGCAGTAGCAGTAGCAGCAGCAGCAGCAGCAGCAGTAGCAGCAATGCCCAGAGAGCCAGTACAGCATCCCTGCCCTCACTGCGGAAAACTATGCAGATCCAAACTGGGACACCATCGCCGTATGCTAGTCCACACCAAAGTAGTGAGACTGAGAAGCACATAGACGTCAGGGTTGGGCACTAAGGTCTATCGAGAGATTTCAGTTTTTGTTTCAGTTTCTCAAGGAGGCGTCACTGCGTTCGGATCAGAATCCATATACGCTACACCACATCTGCTAGGCTGATGTCTGACAGCAGCATAACCCAACGTGCTTGTCAGGCCTTGAGGGCATGCACATATATTTGTGTACCTATCAGAGCGGATTTTTTTTATAACAGATATTTGCCAGGGGGTAACACTTCTGACGCCGCAGGTTCTTTATTCAGTGCGCCAAGTGCGTGCTGCACACGGGGACCTCGGTTTATCATCTCACCCGAAACACTAGACGCTCAGTTTGATTTTCCAGTCAAACTTGGGAGAGAGGGCGAGACTGAGCGGGATTCGAACCCAGACCCTCACGGACATTGTTAAGACAGATAAGCGTCTCCTCCTCCTCCTTCTTCTTCTTGATCACCTTCACCTTCACCTATCCCGTAGTCTTGTGGACCGTTGGGGCGCCACAGGTGATCTGGCAACCAGCATCCTCCAATCCTCTCGGTTTTCTGACCTCCTGACTGTATCGCTCAACCTCAAGCCCGTCCATTCTGGGATGTTGTCCTCCCATCTCTTCCTCTGTCTGCGTCTCTTGACCAAGGTCAACAGGTCTTCGTAGGGCCCAGTGACTTGCCTGATTCTGTTTCGAACTTCTTCGTTCGTGATATGATCTTTGTAGGAGATGCCCAGGAGTCTTCGAAAGCATCTCATCTCAATGGACTGTATTCTCTTTTCTGTTTCAGCTGTTAAGGTCCACGATTCACATGCATACAAGAGTATTGATGTCACCAGGGTACGCATCAGTCTGATCTTTGAGCCGAGTGCAATGTTCCGGTCGTTCCAGATGTACCTCAGTTTTGTGAGCGCTGCTGTCGCCTGTGCAATCCTGGAGAGTACTTCGGGTTTGGATCCCTCATCAGTCACAATTGCTCCCAGGGTCCCAGGGTCAAAACCTTGACCACTAACCACTTTGCCACCTTGCTCCCTCAGGAGAGAGAAACGGTTTAGTATCAATACAGTCGAGTCATGTGACAACACTAATTATCTGTTTAAAAAATTCAAACAATTAAAATAAAAAAAAGATTTGTCCACAGAAGTATTGACATGCTTACCCTTGTTCCCACCGGAAGAGGAAGGGTCCGATCTCACCAACCAATCAGCATCGTCGGTGCTGTCTTGGAAAAAGTCGGGGCATGTCTCCACGCTACACTGCGCCACCGGGGACCCTGCTACATGTTGTATGCCTGCGTCATGTAATTGGCTTGCATGTAAATGTGGAGGGGGGGGGGGTGCGCGCGCGCGTGAGTGTGTGTGCATGTGTTGTGTGTGTGCCAGTGTGTGTGTGTGCGCGCGCGCGCGCACGCGTGTATGTGTGTGTGCATGTGTTGTGTGTGGCAGTGTGGCGTGTGTGTGTGTGTGTGTGTTGTGTGTGTGTGTGTGTGTGTGTGTGTGGAAACATGACGTTGGACGTGCTTTAATCTGTCTGTTTCCCTCCCTCTTTCTCACGCACACGCACATACATACGCGTAGGCACACACACACACACACATATACATATGCATGCATGCGCGCACGCGCACACACACACATGCATTCAGTCACAAGAGACATTCATAATATCTATCTGTGTAACGATCAGTATAACTCAGAACTCTAAAGCATTGAAGTACAGCACTGAATTCTCTCACTTCATGTTATCATGGTCACAGTCAGCTATAGGAATACAAAAATAATCACACCAATATTACCACCTGCGATACACACCACTGTTGTGATCTACCGTTGTGTGATCAAGGGAAGACGATATTGTATTCCTTCAAATTCATCCATGTGTGTGTGTGTGTGTGTGTGTGTGTGTGTGTGTGTGTGTGTGTGTGTGTGTGTGTGTGTGTGTTTACTGGTGAGTGAAGCAATACTGTAAACCTGTTGATCAAAAACAAACAAACAAACAAAAAAGGCAGTCTCTCTTTCCCTGTTTTGTTTTTCTGTTGTCGCTGCTGTGGTGGCGGAGGTGGTGATGGTAGCAGTTGTTGCTGCTGCCGTTGTTTTTTTGTTTTTAATGTCAAATCTTCGTAAATTGTCACTGCCGGTAAACAAACGCAGTTGAATTATTGTAATCCATGTGCGAACAGACAATAAATGCGTTAACAATAGCAACAGCCAGTGAAAAGCAATACATGGGCCCATATTCTTTCCAGATTAATCACGTCAAAAGTTCTAACGTAGTAAAATGAATCATTTCAAAGCATTCACGACCTTCATCATCATCACAATAAATTCAGCGACAATATTCCCTCCTCCTTCCATTTCCGCTTTTTCCGCTCACCTTTCAAGTTTTCAGAAGAACAGTGCTGAAATTCTTGAAAAGAAACCACAACTATGACAAGCACGATCCAGGCAAGACGATGAACCATTTTGGTGTAAAATACTGAACTGTTTCCCTTTGATTCAAGAAAGGTTTCACATCGCCTCCTTGTATATTCACAAATGCTGGAGACACAAAGATGAACTAGAGAAGTTAGTAAGAAAAAATAATGACAAGAGAATTTCCTGGAGATGTTTCTTTTTTCAAGCAGGATTTAGAAACAAGCCCCCTATCTCGATCTCGGTTGATGGTTTGTGTGTATCAATCGGCATACTGGTGAATACTGTATGAAGTGTAGCTGGTGACAGATACTCATTATCAGGTTAGCCCACTTTTCCCTCTTCTGTTGTCTGTTGTTTCAAATATGAGCAGAGTGTCCGCCTGTTGGTTATCACTCATGGTTTTATCATCTTCTTTATCATTGCAAGGCTGGTTGGCGTATCACACACGGTCGTTCAGTATAGAGGATAATTGTATGTAATTCTCTGTGTGTGTGTGTGTGTGTGTGTGTGTGTGTGTGTGTGTGTGTGTTAGACTCTTGATTGAGTAGTCAAAAAGTTTGGGATGTAATTGTCATTCATTAATTTGGGACAGTATTCGTGAACTAGTAACCGCGACGGATGCAGAGAAAAAAAATTGTTTATTTGTGCATGTCGATGTTTAAGATTTATATGTATCCAATGCCGGGGTTTGGGTGTTGTGAAGGTATCTTTGTTCGATGGGGACGAGTCCTGGGTGTCTGTCGAGGTGTGAGGTTCATCTGGCGTTGCAGCCTGGTGTCCTGGCTGGCTTTCTGAGGAGGGGTGATGTTCTTGCGGTTCATCTGGGGTTCCAATGAGGTGTTCTGGCTGGCTTTCTGAGGAGGGGTGATGTTCTTGCGGTTCATCTGGGGTTCCAATGAGGTGTTCTGGCTGGCTTTCTGATGGGTGATGTTCTTGCGGTTCATCTGGGGTTCCAATGAGGTGTTCTGGCTGGCTTTCTGAGGAGGGGTGATGTTCTTGGGGTTCATCTGGGGTTCCAATGAGGTGTTCTGGCTGGCTTTCTGAGGAGGGGTGATGTTCTTGGGGTTCATCTGGGGTTCCAATGAGGTGTTCTGGCTGGCTTTCTGAGGAGGGGTGATGTTTTTGCGGTTCATCTGGGGTTCCAATGAGGTGTTCTGGCTGGCTTTCTGATGGGTGATGTTCTTGGGGTTCATCTGGGGTTCCAATGAGGTGTTCTGGCTGGCTTTCTGATGGGTGATGTTCTTGCGGTTCATCTGGGGTTCCAATGAGGTGTTCTGGCTGGCTTTCTGATGGGTGATGTTCTTGCGGTTCATCTGGGGTTCCAATGAGGTGTTCTGGCTGGCTTTCTGAGGAGGGGTGATGTTCTTGCGGTTCATCTGGGGTTCCAATGAGGTGTTCTGGCTGGCTTTCTGATGGGTGATGTTCTTGGGGTTCATCTGGGGTTCCAATGAGGTGTTCTGGCTGGCTTTCTGAGGAGGGGTGATGTTCTTGCGGTTCATCTGGGGTTCCAATGAGGTGTTCTGGCTGGCTTTCTGAGGAGGGGTGATGTTCTTGCGGTTCATCTGGGGTTCCAATGTGGCGTCCTGGCTTTCTGAGGGGTGATGTTCTTGCGGTTCATCTGGGGTTCCAATGTGGTATCCTGGCTTTCTGAGGGGTGATGTTCTTGCGGTTCATCTGGGGTTCCAATGTGGTGTCCTGGCTTTCTGAGGGGTGATGTTCTTGCGGTTCATCTGGGGTTCCAGCGTGGTGTCCTGGCTTTCTGAGGAGGGGTGTTCTTGCGGATGTGGTATCCTGGCTTTCTGAGGGGTCATGTTCTCGCGGTTCATCTGGCGTTCCAATCAGAACACGTCCGAGGTGACGACAGATGTAAAGGAGGTTATACTGTCTAGAATACGTTGTGAAAAGTTGTCCACGCCTTGTGCTGTGTAGGATGGTGCTGGGCACACACGCCAAGAAGACCCTCAGCTTAGTACTGTGTGTGTGTGTGTGTGTGTGTGTGTGTGCGTGCGTGCGTGTGTGTATGTGTGCACGCACACGTGAATTTCTCTTGTTGAGATAATGAAGTATTCTGCATCTGTGTAATAATCATCATTCTGACGTCAACAACATAAAAAAGCTCCACCATGCTTCTGCATTTTGCCCTCCTTATGCCACACAGTGATGCCGACTTTTGATCTCTGACATTTTCTCTCTTATTTCTGCGAGCATTTTCTTTTCACATTATAACATATTGTGGCCTTGACCTTTGATCTCTGACATTAAGTTTTACAGAGCTCAACCCATGCCCAGTCACTATACCAAGTTTGATCAAACCTGGATGCAAGGTGTGAGCTCTGTGTGCCTGCAAGCATTTTCTGTTCAGCCTGGGGACGGCCTTGACCCTGCTTCACTTGTCTTCACGAAGGGGATGGCTGTGAAAGTTTACCATCCACACACACACACACACACACACACACACACACACACACAAACACACACACAAGTTCTTACAAAATTTAATGAAAATACAGAAAAGAAAAAAAAAAACGTTTTACAACCTGAATATTATGTCTGCTGCCTTTAAAAACTGGTGAGTGAACTGATAAAACATAATCACTGACTTGTGTAAGTTTATTTGAGCAGTTGTGATGCCTCCTGTATTTACATCAAGGAGACGGTTATTTGCCTAAACACTTCTCTTTTTTTTTTCTTCTTTTTTTTGTATGATAGTCGTGTCCGTCTATGACCATCAGAACAGCAGAACAGCAACTGCTGTCCCGACCAAGTGGGCTGGAACTTGATCATAGTAGAGAGTGTGTCTTGCCCAAGTTACATCCCCTCTCTCTCGTCCATGAGGGTTTCAGGACAGTCAGAGCTGGGATGGTTCCCAAAGGCCAACTAGCCCCCTAGACTGCAGCGCTAAGAGCCAGTGCAATCCTGCCACCTAGTTTGAGAGTCGTAGTCCTTTACAAAAGACTAAGCTGAAAAAGACTTCCCAGTGCAATGGAGAAGCCGTTGATCATACAGCTCTACCTTTGCTGTTGGCCAGACTGCAAGCTTGTGTCAATTTGTGGTATCTGCTGAATGTCGGCATGACAGTACAGGTAAGTGCTCAATCCCTGCATGATTTCCTGCTTATGAATTCCATTCATCCCTCCTATCACCCATAGAAAAGAAACATCACCATCATCATAAAATTCAACAGAAATAGTCATTTCATTAGTACTGACAGCAACAGTAAAAGCAACAACACAAGTTATGAGGACTAATAATAGTATGCACGAAAACAGATTTTATATGTATTTTTTCTGAATCATACCTGGGCTTAAAATTTTTCAGATTATTGTGCAACTTTTTTTTTTTTTTTTTTTTTTTTTTTTTTTTTTTTGCTTCAGTTAAAACAAGAACTAGGCAGAGAAGTTCATATCTTGGCATACTCAAATGAGCACACATATTCTCAATTTCTCTCCACTGTACACAAAATAAAATGTCATGTGTCCCCCCTTTCCCTTTCATCAGTGCAGCCATTCATGCAATCAGCATCAACATTTTCTCCCTCAACACACACACATACACATGCAATCAGCATCAACATTTTCTTCCTCAACACACACACACAGACACATGCAATCAGCATCAACATTTTCTTCCTCAACACACACACACAGACACATGCAATCAGCATCAACATTTTCTTCCTCAACACACACACACAGACACATGCAATCAGCATCAACATTTTCTCCCTCAACACACACACACAGACACATGCAATCAGCATCAACATTTTCTCCCTCAACACACACACACAAACAATCAGCATCAACATTTTCTCCCTCAACACACACACACAGACACAGACACATGCAATCAGCATCAACATTTTCTTCCTCAACACACACACACAGACACATGCAATCAGCATCAACATTTTCTCCCTCAACACACACACACACACACACATACACATGCAATCAGCATCAACATTTTCTCCCTCAACACACACACACACACACACACATGCAATCAGCATCAACATTTTCTCCCTCAACACACACACACACACACACATGCAATCAGCATCAACATTTTCTCCCTCAACACACACACAGACACATGCAATCAGCATCAACATTTTCTTCCTCAACACACATACACACACACACATACAATCAGCATCAACATTTTCTTCCTCAACACACGCACACATACACATGCAATCAGCATCAACATTTTCTGCCTCAACACACACACACACACAGACACTGACACTGACACAGGCACACACACACACACACACACACACACACACACGCACACAAACTTGCATTTACACATACACCATTGATATAAAAACAAAACACACAGGAAAGCAAAACTAGAACCTACAGTACACCCAGCTGCCTCTCTTTGCTTTACCTCACCTGGATCAGTCAAGATTTTCTGCACAGTAGACAATAAACGCCAGATCTATGTCAGATAGGACTTTCAATCTGAGGGTCCCAGGTTTGAATCCCAGTCACCTGGTGGGTAAAGGGTGGAGATTCTTCTGATCTCCCAGGTCAACAGACCTGCTAGTGCCTGAACCCCCTTCATGCATATACACATGCAGAAGATCAAATATGCACATTACAGATCCCATAATTCATGTCAGCATTTGGTGGGTTATGGAAACAAGAACATGCCTGGCATGCATCCTCTGGAAAACGGAATATGGCTGCCTACATGGCCTGGTAAAAATGGTCGTACATGTAAAAGCCCACTTGTGCATATGAGTGAATGTCGGAGCTGAAGCCCACAAAAAAGAAGAACATATCTTGGTCAGGTGGGTTATGGAAACATAAATACACTCAGCATGCATTACCCTGAAAATGGAGAACAGCTGCCTAAACAACAGAGTAAAAAGAGTCACACATGCAAAAGTCCGCTGGTAAACACCAGTGAACACAGCTGCTGCTGTCCCAAAGCAAGGAAGAAAATGTCCTTGTCCGCCGTTTCCCACAGTAAAAAGGAAACACTGACAGAATAATTTCCCTTGTAACAATCTAGAACAAACATCTATAAAAATGCTTTGAAAGAATGGATCTATCTATCTATCTCTATATATAAATATATAAATATTGATACATATCCCTTACCTTTGTTGCTGATAGCTCATGGGACCATATCAGTTCTGGATACATCCCGATACATCCCGATAATAAAGTATTTAAATGCCAGATTTACTGGAGAACAAACAAACAAACAAAAAAAAGTTATGAAAGTGATCATGAGAATGAAAGAGCATTTTGAGAACCTAAATATGACAGTTTTACTTTGTATATGAATGTAAGCATGTTCAGCACTAATGTATCACTTAACAACTAAGCAGTGTTCTAAACTGTCCAACTTTGTGGAGAACAGTTCAGAAATCATTGAGGAGGTCGTCAGTGTCAAATTTGTCCACGGATCGATCCGAGTTTCCAGATCCACTTTTACGTAGGCTGCCCCTCTGGGGGGTCTTGGCTCTGCAACATACATGAAAATCACATCATTTCAAAAATAAAGAAATCTTTTTTTTAAATGCATTGAAATCCTTATCATCCTGGTCACTATCGTCATGAACATTGCCAATGTTTTCAGGAATAACAACACTCATAAGAGATAATTAAGTAACTACAATTTTGTGGGATAAGAACCAAGCATAGCGCATTTAACTTACAGTGTCACTCATACAAACACCTGCACAATCTGGAATGTGACGGACTGAAGAACTGTTTGTTCAGCTGAAGAACCGAAATCTCTGCCACTGTGTTTGTCACCACAAACATCATTCATTCATTCATTTTGCCCATCGCTCCTGGTGGAGCATAGGCCATCGACGACCCCTCGCCATCGCACTCTGTTCTGGGCTGTTCTGGCCATTCCAGTCCAGTTGGTCCCTTGCTGCTTCAGCTCACTGCACCGCGTCATAAGTCTCCGGGATGGAGACCCTTCCTTGCCCAAGTGAATGTTTTGGTTCTTTGTCGTCGATGCTTCTGTAACTGGTCTTTTTTACAGGCAGGGTAGTTAACCCTATGCAAACCCCTTTATCCTCCGGGCAAGGTGGTCCTGCCTTAGTCGCCTCTTACGACATGCATGGCAGGGCAGTGGGTCTATTCTATCAGTGCCCAACCCAAAGGGCACACTGCAAATATCACCAGCTTGAAATGGTGTACTCATGTTCGGAAGCCAAAGGTGAATGCACTGACCGCTGAACATGCATGCTCCTGGGTTTTAGGAAGATTTATGTGCATGATTCAGTAATCCAAGGGAAACAATCATTTGTTTATACTGTCACCATGGAGATACCACTCATTTTCTTGGGAAACATCCCCAGAATAAAAACTACAGGAAGAAAGCTGGTTAAAAGAGTTCCAAATCACTGAAAAGACAAACCATGCCAAAATAATCAATGAAAAAAAAAAAAAAAAAAACAGACCCCAAGTCAGAAGATCTGGACGACACTTTAGGCAGCACTGGTTTGGACGGAGTCTGACGTTTGTTGTTGCCTCTCTGTCGAGCCGGCCTGGAAAGAAAGGGAAAGCCGGAAATGAACAAGAAGAAAGGAAAGAAGAAAATATGAAACAGGAAGAAAGGACCAAAAAATATTCAGAACTACAAACAGAAAAAAATAAATAAATGACAAGATAATACAGAAATGAAGAATTTGAGCACAAACAGAGAAAGACAACAAGAACACAGAAGAAGAAAAACATTCAAGAGAAGGCAAAACAAAGAAACTAAAAACAAGACCCTAAAACATGAAAACTCACACTGTCAGATGGCAAGAGAGACGGGCGCAATAGCCGAGTGGTTAAAGCGTTGGACTGTCAATCTGAGGGTCCCGGGTTCGAATCACGGTGACGGCGCCTGGTGGGTAAAGGGTGGAGATTTTTACGATCTCCCAGGTCAACATATGTGCAGACCTGCTAGTGCCTGAACCCCCTTCGTGTGTATATGCAAGCAGAAGATCAAATACGCACGTTAAAGATCCTGTAATCCATGTCAGCGTTCGGTGGGTTATGGAAACAAGAACATACCCAGCATGCACACCCCCGAAAACGGAGTATGGCTGCCTACATGGCGGGGTAAAAACGGTCATGCACGTAAAAGCCCACTCGTGTGCATACAAGTGAACGCAGAAGAAGAAGAAGAAGATGACAAGAGGAGAGAGACAGGAGAGAAAATGCAAGAACAGAATTATTTGACACCTGTAATTATTTGACACCTGTAAAACCAGCATGTCAAATTGTTTTCTTTGCATATACAAAGGAGATAAAAAAAAATTTGTAAGATTCAATAATGTGTTATATAGTATTGTATTGTACTGTATTACAACAGATTTCTCTGTGTGAAATTCGGTCTGCTCTTCTCAGGGAAAGTGCATCGGTAAATGAGAGCACCTTTTTTTGTTTTCCTATCAAAGAGGATTTCTCAACAGGGTTTTGCCATGGACAACCCTTTTGTTGCCATGGGTTCTTTTACATGCACTAAGTGCATGCTGCACACGGGACCTCAATTTATCATCAAATCTGAATCTTGTCAGACATTCCAGAAACAGAAGTCTTTCTCTCAAGGTTGTCGCCCCTGATAACACTGGGGAACAAAATCAAGCTTTTTTGAAAGAAATCATCTATTTCACAAGACTTCGGGTTGGTTTTAACGTATCACACTTCGGTTTCCAGGGGAAAAAAAATCTGTATCGCAACCATTAAGATTTATTTTTTGATATTGTAGCCTCTTTCAAAGAAACAAGTCTATTTCAAAAGATTTTTTTTTTAGAGTTTATAGTATCACTGATTTAGCTGTCTTCAGAGTCTCAACCTGAACAGTATGTTTAACTTTTTGGTTCTTTTTTTTTTCTTAAAATCAAAACCAGCATAAGACACCACTGTAGCAGACAATGGATTAATAGAACAGCTAACAAATTTTCTTTTTGAATTTTGGTTTTTTATTAGCAGACAACTAGTTTGTGCGGTTGGTTGTTTTGTTTTGTTTTGTTTTCCCGTGTTCCTTCCTGTGCAGCACTTTGGAGTTTTGGAAAACCACAAACAAAATCCACAATTTTATTTTCTCACCTCCTGACCACCGCCTTCCCTTTCTCTCTTCCTTTGTCATCGCCATCATCATCGCCGAGGTTTAATGAGCTATCTGCATCGACCATCGCTCCTTTCCTCACAGGTGCACGTCGTTTTGTGGGCGGAGTCTGCAGAAACCAATCAGAGATTCTATCTGGCTGACTAGTCTACACCTTTGATGCCATACCCTTTTTGTTTATGTGACTCTATTTCTCAAAGTGATGTCCTGATGTAGTATGATGTATTGTAAATTTTACTTTTACACATATATATATTCTCTCTCTCTCTCTCTCTCTCTCTCTCTCTCTCTCTCTCTCTCTCTCCAATTCTCTCTCCAATATATATTCAGGAAATGCTCACATACCAAAAATAAACTTTCAGCTTGGACAACAACTATATATATATATATATATATATATATATATATATATATTGGAATTTGTGTAAACCCCTACACCTTTTCAATACCTATGATAAAAAAAAATTCAGTTTCAAAATTTCCTCCTATTTTTTCCTTCACATGCATGTCATTTTGTGTGTGAATTCAGAATAAATAATCCGTTGCGAGTTTTTCTTGCTTCATTTCAACATCTGCATCTTTTTTTCAAGAGATGACAGAAAAATTATACAAACATTTCACAGCATTACCAATATCATGAATACACTTATTTTACACACACACACACACACACACACACACACACAAATAATATTCCTTTTATGTAAACAGTAACACAAACATATGCACATATTAAATACATACATATGGACATGAAAACACAAAGACATCTTATATAAAAAAAATTTAAAATTTAAGTATTTCCAGAGAAAATTGCAATGTTAAATTTACCACAGACACACAGACACACAGACACACACATACACACAGAGACAACTGAACACCGGGTTAAAACACAGACTCACTTTGTTCACGCAAGTGAGTCAAAAATCTATTTTAAAGTTCAAAGGTCTGACAATTACCTCCTCATCAGTGTCCCTATCTTCCCCTTCTTCAGCGTCGCTGTGGGAAACAGAAACAGAAACAAACTGATCACAAATTCCGCGGACGTTCATTTCATTCACATCTCCATGAACAGATAAACAGTAAAGAGGGTGAAGACAACTCTTGTCCCAGCAAATCACATGAGATGAAACAGACTTCTGACAATTATAAACTGACTGTGGATCACATATTTCTATCTGCTGCATTTGCCTAATGACAAAAGAATGAACCATTTTCAAGTCAAAAATGAGAAGAATGAAAGTGAAATATATATCTGATAAAGAAATTTGTTCATAACTTAATGATAAGGATATCTAAAGAAAATGAAGAAACACTGCTAGTAAATTCTAATCAAAGCACTATAAAGCACTAATAAAGTAAAGTAACTAAAAATAAAATAAATGAATAGATGAATACCAAAAACGCAAAGTGTCAAATTTAAATCAAAACTCAGTGATCTATGTATAGATTTTGTAACAAAAATACAGCGCTTGGCGGGTGGTGTCCTAAAGACGTCGAGTCAGAACAGGCACACTGAACATCACCGAAGTGACTCAGTAGCAGTGCAGGGTCTCCTCTGGTGTGTGGCCTCCTAGTAACCTAACATCAATGGTTCCCTGCGGACTGCCAATGCTGGGACTATGACAGACAAACCATGGTGTGGCCGTGCATGGGAGACTCTGAATGAACAGTGTGGGAGTAATGCCACAGGAACAGTGCAGATGATGGGGCAGCAATAAAAAATTTTAAAAAAACACAAAAATACAGAACAGTGAGACAGGCTTGACAGCCTAGAGGTCAAAGCAATGGACTTTCTTTTTTTTTCTTCTTCTGTTTTTAACTGGTTTACACTTTATGCTGAAGAATCTGTATTTACGCTAAGGCTTTCGTGACAAATTTATTTCTGATTCTAAGTCACATTATGACGGGCGCAATAGCCAAGTGGTTAAAGCGTTGGACTGTCAATCTGAAGGTCCCGGGTTCGAATCACGGTGACGGCGCCTGGTGGGTGAAGGGTGGAGATTTTTACAATCTCCCAGGTCAACATAAGTGCAGACCTGCTAGTGCCTGAACCCCCTTCGTGTGTATATGCAAGCAGAAGATCAAATACGCACGTTAAAGATCCCGTAATCCATGTCAGCGTTCGGTGGGTTATGGAAACAAGAACATACCCAGCATGCACACCCCCGAAAACGGAGTATGGCTGCCTACATGGCGGGGTAAAAACGGTCATACACATAAAAGCCCACTCGTGTGCATACGAGTGAACGTGGGAGTTGCAGTCCACGAACAAAGAAGAAGAAGAAGAAGAAGTCACATTCTGAAAAGACATAAACTTGAAAAATAACACCACGACATGACACTAATTTTTCCCGGTGACTTACTCTTAACAGAACATGGCAATCCACAGACCAAGGGATAGTTCGACTTCATCGAAAAATATCTGGTAATTATCAAGCACACCCTGACAATACTGGTATGTCTGTAGTAATGGGGATATCAGAGCCACTGTCATTAATGCAAGGGAAACAACTCAATGCAGTTTACTGAACCTACCGACAGATTATGGAATAATTCAAGGACAATTGAAGAATAATCATTTGCAGAGCAGGCTCCAAATTCAGGAAATAGTCAATTTTTCTCAGGGTGTGAACACGGGTTGGTCATGGTCTGAATTCTTTTTAAAACTATCATATGTGTAATGTTCAGGGTATAAACACAAATTTGGGAATACAAAAAAATCTGGAAGGTTCTAATTTCATGTTGTTTGAAAATGACAGGTTACGGAGTGTTGAACTGATTCCCTAGGCCAGCATCAGCTAGCTTTAAAGCTCCCATTTTACTCTGACTGAAATGGACTTGAAATCTGAGGGTCCTGAATTCCAATCCTGGCTGTACTGGTGGGTTTACGGTGGAGATTTTTCCCATCTCCCAGGTCAACAGATGTATGGACCTGCTAGTGTCTGAACCCCCTTTGTGTGCATTCACAAACATGATTTCCTTTTATCCAAAAGGGCAGCAAGGTGGCGATGGTAACGAACAGGGTGAGGGGACGGTGAGAGGGGGGAAGGGAAAGTAACGTACAATGAGAAATGTTTATAAACACACAAACATGCACGCACACACAACACACACACACACACACACATACACACACACACACACACATCGGTTTTCATGACAAATAAATATGATTCTGAATCAGATTCACACACACACACACACAAACTCAAGCCAACAATGCAAGGATGTCAACAAAACATGGGACAGTCAACATACTCTGCTGGTGCGCTGGGATCTTGTGACGGAGTTTTGTTACTGGCTGAAGTCTTTGCTCTCCCTCTCTTGCCGTTGGCTACCTCACCTGATGTGGAAGGCAGGGGATCATCTGCACAGAAAAACCATCAGCTATGTCAGCTAAAACTAACACTGTGACAAAAATGATTTTCAGTATTAGTTCATGCTTAAAAAGAATTACCAGCTGCCATGGCGAAGTGGTTAGCGTCGCGGACTGACGGCTGGGAGGACGTGGGTTCAAATCCCAGCGGAGGTGGGTTTTTTGGCCCGTGGCCGGCTCCTACCCAAAGTTGAGTGTGCTGTGGGCTTAAATGGGGAGACTGGGACCACACAGTCAAGTGTCATCCACTTCAAAGATGCGTCTTTGGGTGTGTTGCTCTAATTACTTGACCAATACTGCAAGTGTCTGTATCTCTCGGGCCTTGTTAACACTGGGATATCATTATGACAGGAAGCACAGAGTACAGCTTTGTCATGCAGTCCTAAATCAAAATGGACCTCCACAGCAACATCGTCATCGTCATCCTCCTCCTCCTTCATCATCAATATAGACAAAACAGTCTCAGAGTCTGTGGCCTTTCCTGCCCTGCTCTCATGGTGACCTCAGTATTGATACCGCCCCACTTCTGTGCTTGGGGTGAGTCCTGTCAGTGTTTTCAGTGTTGGCAGATTCATGGGGAGCTGTTGTTTGAGGGACATGGTGGCAGTCTCCACTCTGGGAGGGATGCTCACTCAGTCTGGCTCCACGACTAAGCCATTATTGTCGTTAGTAGGGGGCTTAGTAGGTGTTGTCCTAAGTATGTTAAATCAGAACAGGCACCACTGAACACAACCGAAGTGACTCAGCAGCAGTGCAGGGTCTCCTCTGGTGTGTGGCCTCATGGCGACCTAACATCGATTGTTCCCTGCAGACTGCCGATGCTGGAACTGTGACGAATGAACCCGGGTGTGGCTGTGTATGGGGGAATCTAAATGAGCGGCATGGGAGTAATGCCACTGAAACGGTGCAGATGATGGGGCAGCAAAAAAAAAAAAAAAAAAGAATTTGTCAATCAAATTAAATCCTTTCACTAGAGAAGCAGTGTGGTACATGCACATATGCACGTGCCTGAACATTCCAAATTACACATTCACATGTGCATGTTTTATAGATATACATAAGCATTTATTAATTTATTTTCATTAGCCGAACTCAGCAATGACATAATAAAAGAAGAATCTTCACTGACCTGTTACAGACTCAACAGTATCATCTGCGAAAAAAAAAAAAAAAAGAAAGATACATGTTTATCACATTTATTAGTAATTTATTATCACAATGTAAGGTTATTTATTCATAATTAGTTCACTTATCAAATTCATCATTAATGATAACTGATGACATGGTGGTGATGTTGGCAGCAAATGTAACACTGCAGCAGTGACAAAACATGCAAAGAATAACAAGCACAATAACAACAATTACACCAAACAGTACTTAGGATTGTAAGATTTCTTCTTCTTCTTCTTTGTTCGTGAACTGTAACTCCCACATTCAGTCATATGTACACGAATGGGCTTTTACATGTATGACAGTTTTTACCCTGCGCAGCCATTTAGATAGCCGCACTCCGTTTTCAGGGGTGTGCATGCTGGATATGTTCTTGTTTCCTTATTCCACTGAACGCTGACATGGATTACAGGATCTTTAACGTGCGTATTTGATCTTATACTTGCATATACACATGAAGAGGGTTCAGGCACTAGCTGGTCTGCACACGTTGACCTGGGAGATCATTTAGATTTAAAATCAACTCAGACTCTAATTTGGATCATCAATATCACCTGACCTTACATTTTGTTCCTTTAAAGGAACCTCAACAGTGGATTGTGATTCTTTTCAAGGAAGAACAATCAGATGTTTGCAACATTCATCAGACATGTGGAAGAACGGGCACAAGAGCTGAGCGGTTAAAGTGTGGCGCTTTCAATCTGAGGGTACTGAGTTTAAATCCCAGTCAGGGTACCTGGTAGGATTAAGGGTGGAGGTTTTTCCCATCTTGCAGATCAACAGACCTGTTGACCTGCTGGTGCCTGAACCCCCTTCATGTGTGTCCACATGCAGAGCATCAGATATGCATGTTGAAGATTCCGTTATCCATGTCCAGTGGAGTGATGGCCTAGAGGTAATGCGTCCGCCTACGAAGCGAGAGAATCTGAGCGTGCTGGTTCGAATCACGGCTCAGCCGCTGATATTTTCTCCCCCTCCACTAGACCTTGAGTGGTGGTCTGGACGCTAGTCATTCAGATGAGACGACAAACCGAGGTCCCATGTGCAGCATGCACTTAGCGCACGTAAAAGAACCCACGGCAACAAAAGGGTTGTTCCTGGCAAAATTCTGTACAAAAATCCACTTCAATAGGAAAAATAAATAAAACTGCACGCAGGAAAAAATACAAAAAAATGGGTGGCGCTGTAGTATAGCGACGCGCTCTCCCTGAGGAGAGCAGCCCGAATTTCACACAGAGAAATCTGTTGTGATTAAAAAAAAATACAAATACAAATGTCAGCATTTCATGGGTTATGAAAGCAAGAACACACCCAGCATCCACACCCACAAAAATGGACAGGCATGTCAAAGCCCTCTCATACATATGAGTGAACACGGGAGTTGCAGTCCACAAACCAAGAAGAAGAAGAAACATGTGGAACTTGAGTTATCAGTTGCAGATTTTCACTATAAAGATATGATATGATGCAATGTGATGTGATGAGATATGTTAAGATATAATACACAATACGATATGATACGATATGATTGACATAATGTAAAGCTAAAAAAATTCATCTAATATCAGCTATAGTGAACAGATGTTCAACAAAAGAACTGACTACAAATATGACTGTTTTTTTTAATAATATGGTGAAAGACAACCACTGGGTACAGTACATAAAGTAAAGAGAAACAACTATATTCATCCCACAACAGGCATGCACGCATGTTGCCAACCACACAGGCTGGCTTTCATCTACTTTGTTCTGAACTTACACATTTACAATGACATACATGTATTAACTATTATAACTTACCCCCACCATCTTGCAAATTTCGAATCTTTTCTTTCTTGCTGTTTAAAACTGCAACAAACTGAACAGTACACACACCAACACCCATCCATATGCACACACACACACACACACAGAGATACACAAACATACTCACATACATAAACACACACACACACACACACACACACACACACACACACACCACTTACTTATGAATAATCATTATTTTCCCCAAATGTTGGTAAATTCTTGTAGTTTCATAACAGATCTGAACAGTTAAAAAAACAACAACCCAACACTGTAACCAAAGTCCAATAATCCACCATCATGTCTTTATTCTGTGTGTTTGTACTTCTTTACCTATCGAAACCAACCAAACTGCACGAACAAAGAAAATAAATTTGGCTCGCTTAGTTTACTCTTTGTTGTAAAAATTTAAACCATCAGAACTGAGCTCATACTGAAATGAACAAGTCTTTTTTTTTTTTTAATGAATATGTAAAAAATAATTCATCCAAAATTCAAGTCAAACTTATCCATCAAAATCAACCATTACAAGAGCTCACATTGAAATGAATATGCCATAAAAAAAAAAATGCTCATCCTAATCAAACTTATCCATCAAAATCAACCATTACAAGAGCTCACATTGAAATGAATATGCCATAAAAAAAAAAATGCTCATCCTAATTATTTGGCTCGCTTAGTTTACTCTTTGTTGTAAAAAATTAAACCATCAGAACTGAGTTCATACTGAAATGAACAAGTCTTTTTCTTAATGAATATGTAAAAATAATTCATCCAAAATTCAAGTCAAACTTATCCATCAAAATCAACCATTACAAGAGCTCACATTGAAATGAATATGCCATAAAAAAAAAAATGCTCATCCTAATTATTTGGCTCGCTTAGTTTACTCTTTGTTGTAAAAAATTAAACCATCAGAACTGAGTTCATACTGAAATGAACAAGTCTTTTTCTTAATGAATATGTAAAAATAATTCATCCAAAATTCAAGTCAAACTTATCCATCAAAATCAACCATTACAAGAGCTCACATTGAAATGAATATGCCATAAAAAAAAAATGCTCATCCTAATTAGTTGGCTCGCTTAGTTTACTCTTTGTTGTAAAAATTTAAACCATCAGAACTGAGTTCATACTGAAATGAACAAGTCTTTTTTTTTTTTTAATGTATATGTAAAAATAATTCATCCAAAAATTCAAGTCAAACTTATCCATCAAAATCAACCATTACAAGAACTCACATTGAAATGAATATGCCATAAAAAAAAAAAATGTTCATCCTAAATACCAATCAAACTTAACCATTAAAATCAGCTATTTTCAGAGTACAAATTGAAATGAACATGCGATGATAACAACTATAAAAAATAACAATAATAATAAATAAAATAAAAGCTAAATCAAAACAACAATCAAAACTTGTCCATCAAAGTAAAGGTTTTCCTGGGTTTTACCTTGGAATAAAGATCTTTTTCCAGTTCCTCTTTGGCGTTGACACATTTGTCCAACCTCTGAGATTCAGAAACAAATGAACCAGTTACTTCACTATGCAGACACACAGGTATGGGCAAGTGCACATGTTCATACACACGTATACTTCACAAAATATGTGTATTATCAATATATGTTCAGGAGACTTTTTTTTTTAAATCATCAAAA
Organism: Babylonia areolata; assembly: GCF_041734735.1. Taxonomy (NCBI): domain Eukaryota; kingdom Metazoa; phylum Mollusca; class Gastropoda; order Neogastropoda; family Buccinidae; genus Babylonia; species Babylonia areolata. Next base: position 36,452,699 of record NC_134902.1, read on the forward strand.
TCAAGATCGCATTGAAATTCTTTTTAATCAAAATTAGGAAGAAATGAGAGAGAGAAATGTGTTCAGTATCAATATGTGTCCAAGAAACTATAAAATTCATTAAACACACAAACACACACACACAAGCACACACGCCACCCCCCCCCCCCACCCCCTGCTCCCCCATACTCCCCCCACCGACACACCCACTCACCCAACCCATCCCCAACACACACACACAGCCAGCACCCATCCCCCACAAACTACCCACTGTCAATGCGTTCTGCCTCTCCTGTGCCAGCCTCTGGTTGTCAGCCTGCAAGGTGTCGATCCTGTGCTGGAGGTGCGCGGCCATGTCAATGCAGCTGGCAAACAGAGCCATCAGGGCCTTTGTCGCCCCCTTCTGCTGATGCAGCGTCGCTGACCCCATCAGAATCTGATCACCAGGTCCATCCAGGTCGTGCGGTGTATGACGTATAAAAAAAAAAAAAAATTTTTAAATGGGGTATCATCTGTGGAACACCACGTGCTGTGGATGTGGGGGGAGGGAGAGCCGGGGGAAGGGGACGTGGGGAGGAGTTGTGTGTGTGTGTAGTGTGTGTGTGTAGTGTGTGGATGAGTTCGTGTAGTGTGTGTGTGTGTGTGTGTGTGTGTGTGGATGAGTTTGTGTAGTGTGTATGGTTGTGTGTGTGTGTGTGGTAGTACTAGTAGCTGTAGTACTAGTAGTGTGTGTGTGTGTGTGAAGTAGTAGTGTGTGTGTGCAGTAGTGGTGTGTCTGTGTGTGTGTGTGTTAATGTTTACCCTTGCATGGCCTCTCAAGGCCTGATCAGTGCACTGGGTATATGCACAGATCAGGCAGCTGCTTTTTTTTTTTTTTTTTTTTTTAGCAGATGTCGTGAAGCATATATGTGGAGCACTCTGCACGCTTTGACACCTCATTGAAAGTGAAGCTGTAACTGAAGCTCTAATCATCATCAAACTTTAGATGATTGTGACAAATTCTAGCACAGCACAATTTAGTTTAAAACCAATTATTCAGCTGATATTTAAAAACTGGTCCAAAGTCTTTGCTCATCACCTATGTCCCAGACTGAAAAAAACATTCCGGCAGCTCAAGGTTATATCTTCCTTACCTTGATGTCGTCCACTTCCTCTTTCCACAGGAAGTCCACCACTCCGTCAGCCTGTGTTTTCATCTGGTACTCAAAATTCATGCCCCCCATGTTCCGACGAGTGAATGCCGCCACTGCTTTTTTCACATAGGTGGTGAAGTCCATTTTGAGGTTGGAACAATGTGCATCAAGATCTTCTTCAGTGACTGAAACAGAAGAGATTGCAATTCACTGAAATCACCCACTCTACTCTTTTACTGGTATTTTTTCCAGAATGAACAATCCCCTTGAACCAAATATAGGCAATTTCATCACACTAGTCTTTAAACCGTGTTTCTGGGGAAAAAAACCAAAACATCATGCTTTTTATTTGTGTTCTTGTAATCAAGTGCATTTGTCCCCCATGTTTGTAGCTGAAGATTGTTAAGCTACATAAAAAATCTCCATTCTCCCTCTCACCCCCTCTCTCTCTCTCTCTCTCTCTCTCTCTCTCTCTCTCTCTCTCTGTTATAAGCACCAAATTATCTAATACATGGCATTTTTATTTAAATTTATGTCACTGCCACCTTATCATTCATAAGAAATTTATGCTTTTTTTAACATTTCAGTGTCTGACTTTTTAAACAGAACAGCTTAAGTTCAGCCACAGCAGAAGTGAACAATATCTCTCAGAGATAATGAAGCTGACTTGACGTGTGATTTTTCAATATCTGACAACATTTATCTTCTATAAAGAAGAGGAGCATGGCTCTTTTGTAAGTGAAATCATAGATATGATAAACTCCAGAGATATAAATATTGAGATCACTCCACCTTGCCTTATCCAAGACACATGAACTCACCTCCTTTGACAGCTAACAGATTTAGACACACTGGTTCTCTTTCGCTGTTGGAAAGACATTATAAATCTTCCAGCATAAAGAAATGTGTGATTTCTGGCAAAATCATCAGCAACATTGCACAGTTTGCACAATAGCAAAAATATGTCAGAAAGACAAGACATTAAAGAAAAAAGCAAGCACCTGAGAAACTGATTGCTTTACTTTAGCAATTCAACCATACACTGATTTGTTGCCGATCTATTTAATAGAATTTTCTTTCCCCATTTGACTTTGGCACAGACTGTATGCGTTGGTGGGCAGGTGAGTGGATGGAAGAGTCTAAAGACAGTTTGTTCATGTACATACTCTGTCCTTCCCAGAACTTGTCTCCATCGGTGAGCGTCAGTTCAAACCCTTCTTTCCCTTCATCCTTGAGCTGTGTCAGGAGAAAACATGCCTTTGCTCCGCACTGTGGCAGCTTCACAAATGACGTATTCATGACTGGTCTGGAAAACAACAATATTGGAATGTGATTTTTTTTTAAACTTGCATTACAGAATAATGATTGCAAATGTTGTGTGTGCTGCATGTATTCATCTGGATATGAGTGAATGGATGCGTTTGTGTCAAACTGAAGATGTACATAGGTCTGTGTTTACACATGCAAACTTGTGTCATGTAATGTGTGTGTGCATCATTGTGTGTGTCACTGTGTTACTGTGTGTATGTAAGTGTGCTGCTTGTCCACTTAAATGAGCATGTCAGTGTATAGCTGTGTCTGTTTGTTTGCCTCAGAATGTGTGTATGGTATTTCTTTGTTTTTTGGGTGTTTTTTGTTTGTTTGTTTGTTTGGGGTTTTTTTGTTTGTATTTTTGTTTGTTTGTTTGTTTGGTTTTTTACTCTGTGTGTGTCTGTGTGTGTGAACCACACCACCCATTTCCCACTCCCTCCTCCCTTCTTCTTTCGTATCTGCCTGCCTTCATCAAGTTGAAGATTCTGGCATTGTACAAGGGCTCTGGTTTGCTGTTGTGTTGTGGGCTTTGTTTGGGTAGTCAGTGCCTAACTAAGGGGACTGGACAAGGGGGCTGGGGCCACCCACCCCTATTTCAGGCCTCTGGACAGTGTTGGTTGGCCGTAAGTTGGTAGGCCGTAGTCCCTCATCACACCGACACACATAACCAATAGAAAGTCAGTATGTTTATCCTGATCTCAACAACAGACAAAATACATGCGTCTGGCATTAATGGTACTGAGATAACTGTTATGATGTTCACGTTGGGATAGATCATGAGGAGGAAAAAAATTTTGGAGTCCAGATGATTTCGACAAAATTGCTTCCAGTTTCAGAATCAGACTCTGTATGTTTTAAAAGAGCATACGCAAATAAAACCAAAGAGGAAAAGCCATACTTCTCAATAGTATTTGTTCATTCAGCTTTCTGTACTTTTTCTTTCACTTCACTTTTGATTTCGTCGCTTTGGGGCAACAAAATCCGGAAGTGCATCTCTGTTCTCTGTTTATGTCGTTCATTGGGTGTTCAGTGGAATATCAACCAATCAGAAATTTGAAAACTTCATGGCCAGCAAAACGTCTGTCTGGTTCACTTCCGTCAACACGTTGTCATGCTGGACTGAGTGAAAATGGTTAAAAAAAAAATTTTTCCTTTTCTTTCTCAGGCGGAAGATTGCGTTATTTGTTTTAGAGAAGGACCACAACATTTCCGAACCACACTAACACATATTCAGACCATTGCTTAATTCAGAATTATAAACTAATGGTAGAAAATGCACTTGATGGAGTACGAAAACCAAGGGAGTTCCGAGAAAAAAAAAAGAAAATTCCCAGTGTCACTGCTGACCATTATTGGCATGTTAGGATGGTGTTTTGTTCAGGATAATATGGTGGAGTAAGACTGAAATGTATTGTCTTTAGTGGTATGGCACCATCTTAGAAACGGTGGCAGTACTGAGGGCGTCGACAATGTCCTCAGGCACGGAGTTCACAGTCACAGTCATGTTCCCTTATGCCATGGTTCTTACCCTCAGACAGATTAATTTTACATAACTTATAGCATTGTAAGTTATGATTCTACATCTGAACCATACACCTCGATTCCATGAACGCCAGGAACGCATTGCTGGAGTATGGCTCATCCGTCTGGGACCCCTCCACTGAGAAGAACACAGAACAAGAAAGAATTAGTCGTCTCTCATTGTTTCAAGTTCATTGGGGCATCTTTCTGATCTCATTCATCCTTACATACCCTCATGCCAACTCTGCTCTTCTTCTGACACTCGTATGCTTAGGATCCCCCCCTGCTCGAGTGTGCTTGTGTGTATTGTGGGGGGTGGGATGGGAGGGGGGGTGGAATGAATTTTGACAATGTTTGGTATCTTGTGTTCAGTTGTTGTCTTTTTCCTTTTTGATATTTACATATGTGTTCCATTTGTAAATGCCTAGGGCTTATTTTCAAGATTAGGCGTAAATGCTCATAATAATAATAATAATTCCAGGTTCTCCCCCTCTCACATTGTGACTGTTACAGTGTTAGGCTGTCTCTAATATCTTTTTATATCTGTGCGTCAATCTACCACTGTGTCTTGGACTTAATGGAGAGTGAATAGGCTGAGAAATTGTTCTCACAGAGTGACTGTTTAAAATGCTAATATTGCTGCTATGTCTTTCTATAGACAAACTAAAACTGCAGTCAGCTTGTTTATTTCAAAACCTGCTGTGTTGATTTTACATCTTTTCCCATTGATGCAACTCTTTGCCTGTGTATTTATCACTGTATGTTGTTTTTTTTCTGATTATAGAGTAGTGATGCATGACTTTGTTCCCTGTGTGCAGTCAGCCTTATTCAATTTCCAAAGCTTGCTGACGGTGGTGTTGCTGTTGATCTGTACCTGCGCCTACCTCCGCTCCATTGCCCCTTCCTTGCTGGACCGCAACAAAACAGGGTGGGTATAGCAGTGTGTGTGATGGTGAGCATCCCTGTGCATGATGATGATGATGGAGATATGGATACTTATATAGCGCCTATCCTCGGTCGGGTAGAGTGGACTGACAGCCACCGTTGGGCACTTATCATTCGTTTCCTGTGTCATTTGATCAGATTTCAGGCACGCATACTTACACACTCAGACAGACATCTAATGTTTTACGTGTATGACCGTTTTTGTTTACTCCTCCATGTAGGCAGCATGTATACAGGGGATCTTGCTACAGGTCATGTGCCTGCATTATGTACTTGGCTGACAGCTTGTTTGTTTGCTTCTCTGTGTGTGCATGTGTGTGCATGCATACACGTGTGTATATACATAGCTGCTTGCAAAGGTTTAGAACTAGTAGTACTGCCTTGTCGAACCATACATAGTTCTGTCAAAGGTATCATTAGCTCTGTCACTGTCTTTTTCTCTCTGTCTCGCTCCCTCTGTCTCATTCTAACTCACTGTCATATATGCACAATATGTACATATGAATATATAATATATATATATATTACAGAGAGAGAGAGAGAGAAGATGCTCATGTTTTCTTCTTCTTTTAAAGTTGAATACATCTAGCGTCTTTGAATACATCTTTTTTTCTTTTCTTTTTCTTTTTTCTTTTTTTTTTCTTTTTTTTGTTTTTTTTTTTTTTGGTCTATGATGCAGAAATTTTCTGTCCTATTTTACCATAGAATGTGGCACAAGTTCATTTATTCAAGAAACAATTTCATGTTTCATGTTTTAAAAAAAATTCTTGCATTTGCCATTGGTTCAGGCAGAAACTCTCTCTCTCGCTCTCCCCCTCACTCTTTTCCTCTTGCCTCCCCAACTCCTGTCCCCTTTCTCTCTCTCTCTTTCTAAATTGTGATTATAAATACATATATAAAGTCTTTATCCTAATAGTGACACCTTTAGTTTATAAAGGTTTATTCAGTCAGTTGGTGAATCGTGGTTTTACAATTTGTTGTGCCACAGGCAAAAATATTCAAAAGCAAGTAATTTTCCCTGATAGTGATGCCATAGTTTTCAGTGGTTTTTGTATCAGTTAACCAAAATTTTTAATTAATGACAATGTCTCTTGCTTTTCAGGGTGATGGGTACATTTTGGAAGTGTGCAAGAATAGGTGAGTATTGTGTGCACGTGTTTGTCTGTTGTGTCCACTATCTCCATCTTTGTGGCTGTTGAAGTACTTTGGATGTTTACAAGTATTTGTGTGTATTCATGGCATAATGATAATGTCAGTGTGCTTAACATATTTGTCAATTGTTGTCAACATTTTCCGTTTTATTGACATCGCCATTCTGAAAGTCTCTGAAGGCCACCATGCAGTGTACTGATCACCAGGTGATGTAGTAGATGTAAATATACCTATGAGATGTGATAAATGTTTGTGTAAAATATAATAAAAACATTGGGAAAATGAGCATTTGAGTACTTTACTGTGTGATGAAGTTAGAAGAAAAAAAACTTTGGGTTTTTTTTTTGTTGTTGTTTTTTCATATTCTGTAGTTAGTGTTTTTGAGACATATTACTTTACAAAATGTCTCAATAAAAATAGTGTAAAAAAACTACAAAAAAAAAAACAAGAAATCAAGAATGTGTTTTTAGTTTGTTTGATTGCTTGTTCTGTTTACTTTGGGTTTTGTTTTTGTTTTGTTTTTTGTTGTTTTTTGTGTTTATTAAAAACTTACAAACCAAGCTGTTTTGAATTAATGTAGTATTCCACATGTTGAAGTGAGATATCTTTAAACAGACATTCCTTGGTTATCTTCATGGAAAAGGGGGAAAAAATTACAAAAAGATTCCTGGAGTTTAAAGATGTTCTGATGCATATGGTATTTGTAAATAAAAGTATGTTAAATCCTCATCATGATTGTTTTTTTCTAGTAGAACTTTGATTACACTGCTTGGAGAGAAATATACAAATGGTGCACATCAGAGTTATCATATTGTATTTATATTGTATCATATTACTCTTTTGTCACAACAGACTTCACTGTGTGAAATATAGTTTGCTGTCTATGGGTAGAGTGCATTGCTACAGTGCAGTACCACCCTTCTCTTTCCTTTTCTGTGTGCAAATGTACTTGTTTTACTGTTTCCGTGTATTCATTCTATTTGATTTATTGCCTACTTTCTTTCTTCTTTTTTTTTAATGCATTGAAATACACAGAAAGAGCACCTGTTTGTTGCCAGGAGAACGAAAGAGCCCTTGGGTGGCAGCGTGTTGTGTAGCCATGGCAATCAGCATTCTCTTCTGGTCCTGAGAACAAGACAGCCCTTCCACAGTGTTCAAACATCAGACTGAAAGTGCATGTATCTGAAAGAACATGTGTAAAAGCTTTCCTGTTGGGTATATAAAATGTGAATTCATTTTAGCACGTGTGATGGTTTCAGCTTGAGTTGGTGATAAAATGTGAAGATGGGAGAAGAATTTTGGTGCAGTAGTGTGTGTGTGAGTGACATGGCCTTTATGGGGTGTGGGGGTGGAATGAAGGAGAGGAGTGAGCAAGAAACAGAATCATGTAGCAGACAGAGAAAACAAATTTGAATAGTCAACTCGAAAGAAGATGAACAAGTGCAAAGATGATGAACAGATTATGGAAAGATGTAAAGTCGTTTTTTTCAGATGGGAAAAGGAATGGCTCAAATTGTTTACAGATCTAGTTTCCAGATGTGAAGAGCCCTCTCCAGCTGGATGTGTATCACCAGCCTCAAGTTACTCAATGTGAATAGAAAACACTACAAAGAATGGTCCCGCTTCTCATGAAGACCAAATTCAGATTTAATTACACATACTTAACCGTGACCTACTAGTGCAGACTCCGGCAGGGGTCTGACATTCCTGTCCCGTGCAAACTACTATCCCCCTATTTCCTTTTGTAAAGTCAGATCTTTGCGCGGCTGCATTTGACTACATTGTGGGGATGAAAGCCTTTGGTGCCTCACTCTTTCTTTCCTTCACCACAGAGTAGCAGATATCTATTGCGTTGTGGAAGGGAAGAAAGCTGTACATGTCAAAAGAATGCAGCCAGCAGTTACCAGGACAAAAATGGTGCAAGACAAGCGAGCAAGGGAAAGGATGTAGGATAGAGAGAGGGAAGGAATGAAGGCTTCAGACCTCAGGGCAGCCACCACAGGTATCCATCTGCCTGAACTCACTCACAGAAATGTTGAGATTGTGACTTTTCAGTTTGGAGTTTGTCAGCAAGCATGAAATCAGCTTATGTTCGTGTGTGTGGGTGTGGACAATTGGGGGAGGTTGTGGTGCTGGGAAACAGAAGGGGTGGCACTAATGTCTGTGTGGGGGAGGGGGGGAAGAGGGTGCAGGGGTGGGGGGAGGGGAACTGGTGGGGTAGCATTAACGGAATTTTTTCTTTTTGTATGTGTGTGATGATAGAAAGATGGCCTTTTTAAAAAAAAAATTCTCAAGTGCATTGTGTTTGTAAGAGCTTAGTCTAATGTGTGAATAGGACTGCTTTACTGTTTGATCATCAAAAGTGTTCAATAAAACAGTTTTTGTGACTTCCTCGAAATGTTTTTCATTCCACTTTCCTTGTCTGTGAAAGTGCATTTAGGATCACATGAAGAGGTACAAGAATTGTGTAATGTACTGATACAGTCAGAAAGAGCTCTAGATTTGTTGAGAACTACAGGCTGTCTGGCAATACAGAGTCATCAACATTACTTCTTTGAACTTCAGTACATGCATGTCATGCTTTTCTTTGGACTTCTCTTCACAATATCTGTGTGGAGTACACTAATTTTGCAACTTGCTCGGCTGTTGTTGGTTTTTTTGTTTGTTTGTTGTTTTTCCTGTGTTCATGGGTTTGCAATTGCCTCAGTCACTTGTATAGAGTAGGCATTCACATTCATGACTGTGCCATATAGACAGCCATACTTCTTTTAGGGGGGTACTCAGCTGATTGATTGGCTTGATTTGGTTTTGTTGAACATTCATGCTGCACGCACCTGTGGTGTGTGTGTGTGTGAGTCAGACCATCAATGTGAATTTAGTATGTGTGCACTGAAAGAGTGAATTGATGAGAGGTTACTGCCATGTGCACAGTTCTCACTCTTTGAATGTGTGTGTGCATGTGGTGAGTATGCAAGAGTGTGTGTAATCAATAATCTGAAAGTCATACCGACTGTGCAGACACATGAACAAAACACAGAGATTCTCTGTCTTTCAAAACACTGTGTATACACACACCCAGCACTTCAAAGAATCACAGGATGCTGACAATATATTTCAAGTTATAAAGACAACAAGAACAATCTGCATAAAAAGCAAAGTAAATTATCTCTTACATGCATCCTTTGGATCTTGATATTTAAAAAAAAAAAAAAAAAAAAAAAAACTCTTCTTACTCTCACCCTAATGATCAATAAGAAATAAAAAAGCCAAAAAATCACTTTCAGTTTTCTCCTTTGCCGACACACATACCACTCTATTGTTTGCCATTCTTTATATTGAAATGAAAATATATCATCTTTCCCTAAAACAATAATAAGAAATAAATGTGTTGAGCAATACCCATTTGATAGATCAGTATGACCTTGAGTGCTGGTCTTAAAGATAAACCAAGGTTCCGCATGCAGCATGCGCTTAGCGCATGATGTAAATGAACCCATGGCAACAAAAGGGTTGTCCCTGGAAAAATCCTGTAGCACCATCCGCTTTGATAGGAAAACAAGTACACCCGCAGACAGAGAAAGAAGAAAAAAAAGGTGAAGATCTCACTTGCGAAATTCTCTCTCCAGGGAGACCAGCTTGAATTTCACACAGAGACATAATTATGTTGTGACAGACTGTATGCAGACTACACTTTTTTTTTTTTTTAATCAAAACTGCTCACTGGAAATCACTTTGAAGCGGGCATGTACCTTACGTTCTGAACTATTATCTATCTTTGTCAGTATTCAGTTTGGCCAACCACAGAGCATGTATGCACAGTCACATCTATGCACAACATGCTTAGCTCTATGGTTTACTTTGATCATTCCATAAAAACAAAAACCAGTTCCAGAATGGAATATATACCATCTCAGTTCCATCCATGGATAATTATCTTTGTCAGAGTTGATGAAAATAATTATATACTGCATTTTTGTTAACTCCAGCCTCAACCACAATCTGCAGACATGGTACTGTGTCAAGTTTGTACCAAAAAAGTCATCGGTCACTGTCCCCTGATATTATTATGTGCACACCACATCCACATTACCACATCATACCCAGATACAATGTACCCAGCAGTTCAGTCAAAATGCTATACCGTACAACAAATTTTCAACACACACACATACACTCTCACATGCACACAAAACAAACTACAAATTGTTGTCGTCAAAAGTTTTTTTCCCGTTCATCATTCACTGGTCCCAACCGATACAGGGGCCACAACTGCACAGAAAAATATAGTAAAATGAATTATACAGGGCACCAAAAAAATTATACATGCAAACAAGTAATCAAATGCCTGACAACACACACATACAAAGCCATTGAACTCATGCCGAAAACAAAGATGGACAACAAAGTGCTGCAATTTCCAAAACACACAAGTGACATACTATACCATAAACATGAGCATGTTCATACAACCTTGACATGATGCATGTGTCTGTGATACTCTTTCTTTTTTTCTTTTTCTTTTTTTTCTTTGCAAAGGTTCTATTCTTTTTCAATAAATACAACACAAAGATACTCTTTTTTTCAAGATAGATACATACATATTCTTCTTCTTTTTTCTTTATACACACACACATGCACACACACACACACACACACACACTCGGAACAGTCAATCTGAATAATTCTCTTTTTTTTTAATTAATATAACAGCAGTGATGACTGCAACAGAGGACAGACAAGAACCTTTTCTCTCAGTAAGAATCCTCACTGTCCCACCTGACAAAGACGCTCAGTCCACAGAACAGAAAACCACCAGCACACCACACAGTGCCTGAGGCACTCACCACAAAGAAAACACGGCCACGAAGAAGGCCATAGGGCACCTGGCCGTATGCCCTAGAGTCGCTGCTTCTGTCCTTGTTATCCCCCTCCAGCCACACATGGCCACGTTTGATCTGGAACATTCCACACCACACTCGTCTAAAACTTAATGTGCTCATTTCAGCCCAAGCTGTAAAATATTTAACACCCACCCCAACATCCCCCTCCAAAAAATATATATATGTAATATAGGACATTTGGCAGGATTTAAACCTCAGCAGGATTATATGGAAGACAGGCTGCTGCCCATGCAGCGTGTCCCCCCCTCTTCATGTCACTGATGTTTCCGGAGGAAACTCCTCATGGTGTACTCCCCTGGTCTGTCAGCTCCAACTCCTCACGGTGTACTCCCCTGGTCTGTCAGCTCCAACTCCTGACGGTGTACTCCCCTGGTCTGTCAGCTCCAACTCCTTACGGTGTACTCCCCTGGTCTGTCAGCTCCAACTCCTCATGGTGTACTCCCCTGGTCTGTCAGCTCCAACTCCTGACGGTGTACTCCCCTGGTCTGTCAGCTCCAACTCCTCACGGTGTACTCCCCTGGTCTGTCAGCTCCAACTCCTCACGGTGTACTCCCCTGGTCTGTCAGCTCCAACTCCTCACGGTGTACTCCCCTGGTCTGTCAGCTCCAACTCCTCACGGTGTACTCCCCTGGTCTGTCAGCTCCAACTCCTCACGGTGTACTCCCCTGGTCTGTCAGCTCCAACTCCTCACGGTGTACTCCCCTGGTCTGTCAGCTCCAACTCCTCACAGTGTACTCCCCTGGTCTGTCAGCTCCAACTCCTCACGGTGTACTCCCCTGGTCTGTCAGCTCCAACTCCTCACGGTGTACTCCCCTGGTCTGTCAGCTCCAACTCCTCACGGTGTACTCCCCTGGTCTGTCAGCTCCAACTCCTCACGGTGTACTCCCCTGGTCTGTCAGCTCCAACTCCTCATGGTGTACTCCCCTGGTCTGTCAGCTCCAACTCCTCACGGTGTACTCCCCTGGTCTGTCAGCTCCAACTCCTCACGGTGTACTCCCCTGGTCTGTCAGCTCCAACTCCTCACGGTGTACTCCCCTGGTCTGTCAGCTCCAACTCCTCACAGTGTACTCCCCTGGTCTGTCAGTTATGCCGCAAGGCAGTGGAGGTTTGAGATCAGGATTTTCCTTCCCCTAGATAGGCTGCCTCCCCAGACTGATGAGCCCTATCTATCTGAATACATATACAACATAGCAGTGGAGAAAAACAAGTACAGGTAACCCTTTCATTATCTTAAAAAAAAAAAAAAAAACCCTTGCAAATATTATTTAAAAAAAAAAAAAAAAAAATTTATAGAAATCCTTCAAAGACTGCAACTGGGGGCCATTTGAATTTTATCTGAGGGAGGCAGCCGGCAGTTTTGTCCCCTGTGGACCCCTCAGATACACTGACAGTGAACTGTCATCGCCTTATGGCAAGTGATCAAGAGACACCAGTCATAGTTCAGTGGTGTTCTCACTAATAGCAGGGGAAAGTCACATTCCAATGACTTCCCAAAGCGGCCCACAAAGGATGAAGTAAAGAATCCGAAGAAAACAAGACAATAAAATATACTGGATCCAAAAGAAAGAAAAAGCAGAAAATGGTGTTGCATATACAATTATGGATTTGTCCAAATGCAGTCATTCCTCCCTGAAGAAACTGAAACTAAAACACAGGTGCCAGCAGTTCACAGGCACTCTCAATGTAAAGTCGCCGTGAGGCCACTCACCAGGACACACCCTGCACTGATGCAGAGTAACTTCAGTTTTATTCAACAGTGCCTGTAGTTCTTCTGCACAAGGCATCATCTAAGGACACCCCACATATAACTGCTTTCTGCAGTTGGTGTCCCATCCACCAATAAAACCCACAGCGACTCCTCCCAGGAGAGGTGCCCCAAAGACGACACATCCACTTGGAAGTGAGAAGAATCATGGAAGCATGAGATGGAATCCCACAGTCACCACCTACTTTTTTCCCCCCTTGAGTGGTGGTTTGGATGCAAGTAATTTGGATGAGACTGTAAACTGATGTCCCGTGTGTCGCATGCGCTTAGCACACGTAAAACAACCCACGTCAAGAAAAGAGTTGTTCCTTATAAAATTTTGCAGAAACATCCACTTTGATAGGAAAATAAATACACTTGCAGGCAGATTTTTTTTTTCTTTCTTGATGGGTAACACTGACTGTATTGACATGTTCTCCCAGGAGAGAGCAGCCCTAATTTCACACAGAAACATCTGTTTTTACAAAGAATAATAATGCAATACAATGAAGACTTTTAACACATCCCCATCATCAGCACTGAAGTAGAGAGGAAATAAAAACCTTCAGAGCAAGGCATGAAGACTGCAGAATTTTCAAACTTTTGTCTTCATAGTATAATGATCACTGAAGATGAGCTTTGAGATATTATGACTAAACTGTTCTCTGTGCTTCGATTCATAGAATGTGTTCTGACATCAACCAGGCCTGAGATATACCAACACCAGCAACAGTGGTCAGAAAATTAGAGCAACAATCTAAGAGATACATATGTGAAGAAGACTCTTTGTTCAAGACTTTCAATCAGCCTTTAATTTGCCATTAAACATGAACATATAAAAGCAATGAACAAAAGAATTTTTAGCAAGGAGTGAAAATGCTCGAAGGAATTTCAAATTGGGAGCAAAGAATCAAGAGCCCTGATACATGATGCAGTTTCAGTTTCAGTTTCAGTAGCTCAAGGAGGCGTCACTGCGTTCGGACAAATCCATATACGCTACACCACATCTGCCAAGCAGATGCCTGACCAGCAGCGTAACCCAACGCGCTTAGTCAGGCCTTGAAAAAAAAAAAAGGTGAATAAGTAACAGATAATTTTACATAAATAAATAAATAATAATTATGATATAAAAAAAAAGGTAGTAGTAATGATAATAATAATAAAATAATAATAAATAAATAGATAAATAAATAAGACAACAATGATGATAAATAAGCAAATGAATGTAAAACATGAAGACACACATTCACACATACACCCACACATGCATAACAGATATCCACCAAACATGATGCAGTCTATGACATAATGTGTATGCCTGGTATACACAAACTTACATTGGTGAAGCGGTCGTTGCCTGCATTGAATATCCTGTCTCCCTCCATGGCTATCACCCGCTTGCAGATGTATTCTTTGGGAGACTTTGGAGACTTGCATATCACCACATCTCCTCTGAAACAGAAATAGCATAAATACCTGGGCATGTAAAACTACTTTTGAAACTGAAAACACACAGAGTGTGCTGGGTTGTGGACAGAAGTTTTTTTGTTTTGTTTTTTTGGTTGTTGTTTTTTTCAGATCTCATGGGTGAAGATTTTTTTCAGATTTCATAGATCATCAGGGTGCAAATTTTCTCACACTCACATGTCAAGGGTAGACATTTTTCAGATCTCACATATCATGGGTGGAGATTTTCCAGATCTCTTAGGTAACAGGTGGGTGTTTATTCTGATGTGGTCATTAAACACTACAGACCTATGAGAGCTGCTGTCCATCTCCAAAAACTAAAAGGACACAATCATATCAATATTCTAAGGCACTTCAAATCAACAAACAGTTTACACATCAACAAACAGCTTACTTCTGAATTTTGTTAAAGTTGACACTGATATGTTCAGTGAGCACAATGTCCCCAGACTGGATTGTAGGTTGCATAGAGGGGCCACTACACTGGAAAAAAAAAGAAAGAAATGGAAACATACTGAAAGTAAGCATGAAGTAGACATGTTTCCTTCAAAAGACACACATGATTATTCTCTCTCTCTCTCTCTCTCTCTCTCTCTCTCTCTCTCTCCCTCCCTCACACACACACACATACACACACATCATACTTTACACAGTTCAAGCAATAAATTATTGTTAAAGAGTGAACAGTCTGACAGCACTACAACAACAGACTTTAGTCCGCCCACAACAGCCTTCTGTATTTATTGTATTAAAAATCATTCTGAAATGACGAACACAGAAGGAGCAAGTCAATTACTCTTTCAATTTTCAAAAAAACATACCCCATTTTCTTTTCCAGATAGGAAAGAGAGAGGGAGTGGTACAATTCACTTTACTGTGATAAGAATTCAGTAACACACAAGCCGCCGTGGCAAAGCGGTTAGCGTCGTGGACTGATGGCTGGGAGGACGTGGGTTCAAATCCCAGCAGAGGTGGGTTTTTCGGCCCGTGGCCGGCTCCTACCCAGAGCTGAGTGTGCTGTGGGCTTAAATGGGGAGACTGGGACCACACAGTCGAGTGTCATCCACTTCAAGGATGTGTCTTTGGGTGTGTTGCTCTAATTACCTGACCAACACTGCAAGTGT
This sequence comes from Babylonia areolata, assembly GCF_041734735.1. Taxonomy (NCBI): domain Eukaryota; kingdom Metazoa; phylum Mollusca; class Gastropoda; order Neogastropoda; family Buccinidae; genus Babylonia; species Babylonia areolata. The sequence goes on from NC_134902.1 coordinate 36,467,976, forward strand.
CTGTATCTCTTGGGCCTGGTTAACACCGGGATATCATTATGACTGGAAGCACAGAGTACAGCCTTGTCATGCAGTCCTAAACCAAAATGGACCTCCATAGCAACATCGTTATCGTCATCGTCATCGTCCTCCTCCTCCATCATCATCAATATAAACAAAACAGTCTCAAAGTCTGTGGCCTTTCATGCCCTACTCTCATGGTGACCTCAGTTTTGATACCCCTCCACTTCGCGACTAAACCATTATTGTCATTAGTAGGGGGCTTAGTAGGTGGTGTCCTAAGTACGCTGAATCAGAACAGGCACCACTGAACACTACCAAAGTGACTCAGCAGCAATGCAGGGTCTCCTCTGGTGTGTGGCCTCCTGGTGACCTAACATCGATGGTTCCCTGCGGACTGCCGACGCTGGAACTGTGATGGACCAACCCGGGTGTGGCCGTGTACGGGGAAATCTAAATGAGCGGTGTGAGAGTAATGCCACTGAAATGGTGCAGATGATGGGGCAGCAAAAAGAAAAAGAAAAAAAGATTTCAATAATACTGAATAATAGGAATTAATACTGTTTGTATCAGCTGTTACTGTGACAATCACCCAGAGGTTGTGTGCATGTAAGCAAGCAGGCCAGCATGAATGCATGTACACACAATGCACAAGTATCTGGTTGAGGCCTTCAACTCAAGCTCAATAGCAGATAAATTATGCAGCGAAACAGAGTCATTACTAAGAAACACCTATAGCTGTGACCCCTAACAATTCTGAAAAAAAAAAAATCTGTGCATCACTGCCAACCTTAGGGAAGCGAATTAGTAATCCTACATGAGCGCATCCATCCTCTTGAAGATGGGATTGGATGAGGTGGTATAAGTGAACTCCTAAAAGAAGATAACTTCAGGATGGAACAGATTGACTGAATAATGGCAAAACATTTTCATTGCAATCTAATTAACCTTTAGAGAGAGAAAGAGAGAGATTTTTTTTTTTAATTCGCAACTTCCACATGTGTGTGTTTGTGTATGTTAACATTAACATTACAAACATCAAACATTAACCGTTTAATAGTTTCAGTAATCATAATGGTAAGAAGAAGAAGAAGAATGTGTATTCATATTGTACCTATTCTCTAAATAGGGCTGTAAGCACTTTACAAAACCAGGAACACACACACACACACACACACACACACACACAGGAAGTACACTGATAGTCGTATCTTGGCCACTCTCTTGATTGCTCCCTTTATTTTCTATCAAATCGTCCTATAAATGTTCATCACTGTCTTCTTCGAGTTTACGCTTCAATTCTTTCTGAGCATCAGCAAAAGAAAGCAATCTTGGGTGATTTAGTTCGCTACGATCGCATGTCTTGAGCACGGCGTCAGTCCGACATTTTGTTGAGCGAGCAAGGAGAGGAGCCAGGCAAACACTGGGACAGTAACCCAACCAAAACATTTAAATAAAGGACTGCCTCATGACATAGATGGGGTTTCTAGCTATGAATAGAATTCAGAAAGATTCCCCAAGCTAAAGCTACCAGCATTTTTGTCAACGAACTGAACGCAAAGTAGGGAATATTTCGATGACGAGTTATCTCGTCATTGTGGCAGCGAAGCGTACATGCTTGCCATGACAAGTTATCTCATCATACAGGCAGCCTAGAGGTTAAACGTCAACTCTTAAACGACAGCAAACAATACACACAACCTACCAGGACCAAGTCTGCAACAAACTCCAGTGTGCAGTACAGCACTGACCCGTACTGCACGACTTTCAGCAACGACCTCCCCAGTGACCTGGCCAAGAGACTGGCTTCCATTGTCGGTGTGCCTGTCGTCTGCTGGCAGCCCTACAACGCATGCTCCATTCCTGTCCCAGCTTCTGCCAACCCCAGGTCGTCATGTATCGTCTTCTTTGTCCCTGTAAGTCGCTCTTTGTCCTAGAAAAAAATAATTTAAAAATAAATACATTAAAGGTGAACAAAATCAATGTACTTTTAGCGCTTACTGATTTGACCAGTATAGCTGTAGCTGATAAAGCAAGGACTGCAGTATTGAATTTGTGCATGCATGATATAAATGTTGTATACATTATCAAGGTGAGTTTGTGTGATTTCATATCATTGTTTCATAAAGGACAATGTGTGTGTGTGTGTCTGTGTCTGTGTGTCAGTCTGTCTGTCTGTCCGTCTGTCTGTGTTTTTATTTCTAATCATTCCATTCTTCAAGGGGGGGCATAAAAATAAAATATGTCAAAGATTTTACATCATGCCATCAAAACAAAGTATCATTAAATGGATTAAGATGAAAATTGAATTTGGGTTCTGAAATATACTTGGAAAGCATTTCTCAATCTTGCATTATCATTAGTGACTGTCATTCAGCTAACATTCCATTGAAATAAAACATTATCTCTGCTTATAAGTGGTCACTTCATTCTTCCCCTTCCCACCCTCCTACCCCTCCCCCAGAACAAAAGAAGATAATTCGATTCACTTTTTTTTCCAATCACAATTTTTTTTCTAGAATTTTCAATGTTTCCATGCTATTTCAATCAAGTCCCTTTCATCAGCATAGGATATGCAGTTTGTAAGATAATATTAATATACATGTAGATTATCTAATGAGAAGTTGATAAGCCTTTCTGTAATGTTTTGTTGTTGTTGTTTTTCAACTTTCTTCTGGAAACTTGATTATAATTACATTTTTCCTTTATTGCTTTCTTTTTTCTGTGTGTGTGTGTGTGTGTGTGTGTGTGTGTGCGTGTGTGTGTGTGTGTGTGTTTGTTTTGCGCTTTTCTTCCCAGTGTTGTACAAGTTTTCTGACAGCCAAGTGAAAATCACAAATATCTTCATGCGCTTTGAGCCTTCTGGTTGCTCGGGAAAACAGAAATATTGATAAAATCTATTAATCTATTATTATCTTTGTTTATTTGCAACCATGACTTGCATCCATGCATTTTGGTGTGATCTTCAATTACCTGCTGATAAATTCAGTTCATTTTTATTACAGACACTGCTCCAAATAAATATTGTCTT
>NC_134902.1:36481006-36508506 GCF_041734735.1 Babylonia areolata
GTATGTTTTGATTTCATTTGCAGCAATTCACAGTTTTCATCCTGAACCACAGCTCTTTGAATAGTGTCAGTTACATAGTACAAAAAGAATTTCAGTAGTGTTAATTTGAAGTGATTTTAAGTGTTGGGGGGCTTTTAAAAAAAAATTTATCTTGATTTTTTTTTCTCACCATATTAAAATTTCAATTTGAATTTTACAAGAAAAGAACTACATGTTTATCTTACCTCTGTAAACACTAGAAAATGGGCATGTTTTCTAATTTAATTTATTATTATGAACCATCAGTTGACCCCAGGACAATGCTTTTGTGGCTACCATCCTCTCAGGAACCTGCCCCCTTTTTTCATGAAGTTACAGAATATCCTAGTCCTGTCTGAGAAATTGGTATGCCAGCAGTAAGAGTACCTGATTGAACAATTTTTCTTTGAATTTTGGAGAAAAACCCCCCAAAAAAACCAACAGTTTTAATGTTCCCCTTTCAGACTTAAGGCTGGCATTAAGATGTAAAAATTATCTGGTCACATTCTGGAATATATGTGTATAATTTTTAAAAAATTTTTATGAATGCATGTGTGTGTCTACTTATATGTGTGCATGGTTGATGGTAACAGCTAAGAGGTAAAAGGGATATACATCAGATAGTATGAAAATATCTATTTTTTGTAATTTGAAAATTGATATTTTGTCTCCAGTCTTTGAGTGACATAGACCACGAGGAAAATGGAGAACATAATGCTGACTACGATCATGATGCTTTTCTTGGCCACGAAGACAAAAAAACATTTGATCAGCTGAGCCCAGAGGAAAGCAAGGAACGGCTGGCGTAAGTACTAAAGGGGAAAAGAAAGAAGAACAGTTATATGCATAGTGTTGACAAATATTTCTGGTGTGTGAAAAAATCCCAGGTTTAAAGGAGAAAAAACTACACGAAAGAATGACTGGAATGGATGTGAAAAAGAAAGAAAATGTATCTTCTGTCTTTTCTTCACTGCATTTTTGTTTTTGTATGTTCAGTTTTACAATAGAAAACGGGAATGATGTGTGCATTGTTTTTCTTAAGTAATGAGAATCTGATCTATTTATTTCTTATGTGGAATGTGATGTCAATTATTTTGAGTAATAGTTTTCTGTTGTTGTATTTGAGATATGTGTTTTTATTTTAAATTGAGAAATGTGAGTCAGACATTTTTAGTTTATTAAGTAAAACTTCATTGCATCATTGTGTGTGTGTGTGTGTTTATGTGTGTGTGTGTGTGTCCAGCATTATTGCAAATTTGAATTTTTAAACCTTTTTTTTTAAGTGACAGTATTTTTAATTACACATGCGGAAGCTTGACCCACTGATTCAGACTCTGACAGGGTTCCTGTCTTCTGCAAACAACTGGTCTACCAATGTATTCAAAAGAAGCTGTAACCTCCCATAGATTATGTTACCTCCCTTCTGTTTACATTGGTCTCAAACATTTATAAAGTACATGTGCAGTGTGCTCTTTTCTGGCAGCCATTTTCATAATTCTTCTCAATTCAGAATTGTGTGTGTATGTGTGTGTGTCCAGCATCATCATCAGAAAGATTGACAAAAACAATGACGGCTATGTGACGGAGGACGAGCTGCAGGAGTGGATCCAGTATGTGCAGAAACGTTACATCATCAATGACACAGACCGCATGTGGAAGGACCACCACCCTGATGAAGACAACACACTCAGCTGGCCGTCCTACCAGAAGAGGACCTTTGGATATGATGATGGTGAGCCACAAGTGCCAGATATAATAATGAGATTATTTGTGCAGCTCCTAATAACATGATTTCGCTCTGAGCGCTTTACAATACCAATGCGATAATTCCAGTAAAATTATACATCAAAACATGCAGGTTGGTCCAACTATGTGAGAAAACATATTGAAGTATAACAAGTCATTGCATAGGTAGTACATATGGACTCTAGTGTTCACATCTAATTATTTGTTACTACGATAGGCCTCGGATCCACTCTGTTTACGTATACCCAGATTCAAACACTCGACTGTTGGCTGCCGTTCTTTCTCTGTTTCTGGACCTTGCGATTGGAATGAACTTCCTTTTTCGCTTCGTCAAGTCTCCACACTCAGCTCTTTCAAGTCTGGCCTTAAAACCCACCTCTTCCCAAAATAGCCTCCCTTGCCTGCCCTTCCTTGTCTTTAGTTTCTACAGTATTTGAGTTATGCATGCGTGTGAATGACTGGTGCGAAAGCGCTTTGATTTGTCTCTGCACAAGATCCAGCGCTATATAAATACCATTATTATTATTATTATTATTTATTATTATTTGTGTACCATACATAGAAAAAACATATGTGCATACACATTTTATAAGGAAGATTTTAGAAAAAGAAAAAATGTGCATCTGTCTATACTTTTTTTAATGTCAGACATTGAATAGGGCGGTGTTTTGTTCCTTTCATTCCTCTTTATGTCCTTAAAAAAAATTATAAAATTTGAAAAGTGAATAGTATAGGAAGAATCAGTTACAGATGGAAACAATGATAGTTCGGTTGTGGTTTTTCTGGGAGGGTGTGTGGCTGTTGGGCATGCGTTTGTGCTGGTAGTTTTATTAAAGTTTCTTTGTTTTATCTCAGAACATATTTTATGTTTGTTAATTTAGATTTGGCGTGTTTGTTTGTTTTTTCCACGATTTAGTTGTGAACAGGTTATCTTAGTTGCTGTTGCTCTGTGTGTGTGTGTGTGTTTGTGTAAGTGAGAAGTACATTGTCCCCTCTTGACCTCCATGTTTTGTTGTTGTTACTTAATTCATTTTACATTGTTTAGTTTAACTATGTCTTTTTTTTTAATCGGGCTTGGAAGGGTGTTTGTTGCATGGATCAGTATCACAACCACCACTCTGATTCTAACAGAGGGAGAAGTCGTCTTCCTGAGTCTTCGGGGATTAGTCTTTGCCAGATGATTTTGGACATTATTTCTCTTACTTTTCATTTTTCTCTCATTGTCTTTTTTTGTTTTGTTTTGGTTTTGGTTTTTCAACTTGAGCATTGTGCATTATATGTATGTCTGATCTTTTGTTCAGTTTTGAATTTTCAATGTTTGTCCGTCACATGCTTTGTTCAGACTTGAGCATTCTATCTGTCTCTTTTTCTCCCTCTCTTTCTGTCTCACACACATTCTCTGTCTCTCTCTTTTTCTCTTTCGCATGTATCTCTTAAGTTCAGACGTGAATGCAGCTGCCTTGCATGTTCTCAAACGTTGTTTGTTCAGCATTCCTAGTGAGAGGGTGACTGTCACAGAGATGGGGGGGTGGGATGGCCAAGTGACATCAGACGCGGCGTAGCGTTAGGGATTAGACAACTTGTTTCTGAACAGAACATCTGTGGTTCGATCATGTTAGTGAACCAGTTTTTTTGTGTTTTTTCCAAGCTTATGAATATTTAATACGGGACCCATTTTAATGATTTTTTTTTCAGTCTCATTTTTTTCTCTTCTCATGATACCTGTACTGTATACAGAGCGTGTCACAAGTGAGTCATGAAGGCCTTGCCTCTTTTTTTTCTTTTTTCTTTTTTTATCAGACCCCAACGTGAAGGGCTCCCGCACAGAGGCGTACGCTGATATGATCAACCGCGACCGCAGGCGCTGGGACAAGGCAGACAAGAATAGGGACGGCCGGCTGTCCAAGGAAGAGTTCATGGACTTCCTCCACCCTGAGGACGCTGAGCACATGCGCGACATCGTTGTCATGGTGAGCGTTGTCCTGGTGTCCTTGGAATGCTTTAGTGCAAAGGTTGTTGTCATGGTGATAAAAGGAGTGTCATTGGAATGCTTCAGTGCAAAAGTCATTGTCACGGTGAGCTAGGGGTGTCCTTAGAATGCTTCAGTGCAAAAAGGTTGTTGTCATGGTGAGCTAGGAGTGTCTTTGGAATGCTTCACTGCAAAGGTTGTTGTCAAGGTGAGCGAGGTATGTCATTGGATTGTTTTAGTACGTTCGTGGTGATGAGTGAGGAGTGTCATTGAAATGCTTCAGTGCAAAGGTGTGATCTCTGAGGAGAGGTGTAACGGTAGAGTGCTCACTTTTCTTGAAGGGAGCACTGTATGTGAAGAAAATGTTTACTATTTACCTCAAGAGTTATGTACATATGATTCAGCAACTGATCTTGTGCAGGCAGAGTTTTGGGTCAAAAGTCAAGGACACAACAGCTTGATGGAGAAAAAGAGTACACAACAGAGACAGGTGTTGCTTCCAGTATTTGTGAGACTCGGTTTAGTGAGTGGCAGCGGCCAGAACACGAACCCTGCTGAAAGTTGTGGTTCAAGGTCACAGTCTTTCAAAACTTGACCTGCTGTTAGGTGATGCCCAGCTTTAAGCACTATTTTCAATAGTCCTGTGTTGGATTCATCATGTTTCGATTGTAATTCCCGAAGGTTTTGCCTGGCTTTTTTTGTAATTTCTAATTGTACTGTAATGGTGATAAGTGCAGTATTGTAGTAACATGTACTTCATTCTGCATGAACTGGACATTGTACTTGAATAGGATTCCTTTTTTTCTTCACATTGTTAGAAGTTATAAGAAAGATGTGAAGTCAAAGATGAAGTAAAGAACGCAAACATAGGACTTGGTTGACAGGTAGGAAAAAAAGAGAGACAAAATTATATGTAATTTTAGTTTCAGTTCATCACTGTATTTATGAAAATGAAAAAAGTTTATTTGTATAGCGCCTAATAAAATGATTTTGCTTTAGCGTTTTACAGTTACACTTGTTCCTATATATATATATATCATCCATGAAAACATGCAGGTTCGTCCTTTTAAGGAAGTAAACATGACAAATTTTAACGAGACATTGCTTCAAAAGTATATTTCTTCATAGTTATTGTGTAATTCTAATTTCTTGCTCACATTTGCAAGAAACAACCTAATTTCTTGCTTACATCTGCAGGAAACGATCGAAGACATTGACAAAGACAAAGATGGGATGATTGATTTGGAAGAATATATTGGTAAGTTCCTGTGTTGTTTTTTTCTTGGCATGTAAACATGTGTTGAGTGCAGGCTGTTGTTGCGAGGGGGAAAATGGTATACCCTTTGAACTTGGTCAGTGCACAAGAGATTGAAAATCAGGCTCAGTTTGATGATCAAATTTTGTTACTGCACAAGTATTAACGTTGTGAATTATCATGAAAGACGGGTGTTGCTACTAACATGTTTGCGATCCATTGTGTTATCACAAAGAAATTTTAACATATATTGCTGCAGTTTAGCTGTGCAAAAAAAAAAAAAAAGAAAGAAAAAAGACAACTTTTCTTTCTGACATAATCTGTTCAGGGAATCTGTGTGAAGATTTGAGAGCTGAGAACCTTTCACTCAAAAAGCATACCTTGAAAAGATTAATTGAGAGAATGGATCTACAGAAGAGAGAGGAAAAAAAAGTTAGAACATTTTTTCATTCCAACAAGTTACAGGGTGAATGTGATAGAATACTGAAAACCCCAGGCATGACACGAATGGTATTCCTGCAGCTGACATATGGGGCGATGATGATGATGATGACGATGATGAAGACGATGACGATGATGAGAAAGATGAGCATGGTGAGCCTGATTGGGTGACGAGTGAGAGGGACCAGTTTCACCAGTTCCGGGACAAGAACAGCGATGGCAAACTGGACACCAGTGAGGTCCGAGACTGGATCATTCCCGAAGACTACGACCACAGCTCAGCAGAGGCCAAGCATCTTATTGCCGACTCTGATGGGGACAAGGTTTGTGATGCAGAAAAGGTGATCTTAAACATTTACATCAAGTGTCACAGCATGAAAGCGCCTCAGTTTTATTTGTGTGTTTGTGAAAAATCATTTGATTATCATATGTAGAATATTGTTTTTTTGTTTTGTTTTTTTAATCAGAAATACATTTACAGCACATTGCAAAGTGTGCTGTATTTGTTGGAAGAAATTGTTATTCTTTAAAAAAATAAAAAAATAAAAAAAAGATATAGAAAATGTGTGTTAAGCGAAAGATGTAACATAGGAAGAAGGATGGGGGTCAGAAAGAGATGGGGGGTTGGGTGGTGAGTAAAAAATCTGAACCAAAAACCATGAGGTGCTTTTTTTTTGTGATGCTTGGCTGTAAGTGTTTAACTCTTTTTTTTTTGTTGAGACAAGAAAATTGAGATTTTATTCATTTAAAAACTTTTTTTTTTTCTTTTTTTCTTTTTTCTTCCCTTGTCGTGCAGCCGACATGTGGCCCAACAGGGAGAATGCGGATGAGGAGCCAGATTGGGTGAAAAGCGAGCGCAAGCAGTTTCACACTTACAGGGATCAGAACAAGGATGGGAAGTTGGACAGTGCAGAGGTCAAGCGCTGGATTCTCCCAGACAATTTCGATCATGCCAGGGCAGAGTCCAAACATCTCATTTATGAAGGCGATGGGGATAAGGTTTGTACTCTCCTCCTTTGTTCAGGGAAATGTGGGCTTTAACAACAAGAAGAAAAAGATTAAAGAAGAGACATATGGTCTTTTTTTTTGTCTTTTTTTTTTTGTCTCAGCATGTCAAGTTGCTTCTGCTTACCTGCTTGTCACCAGAGCATGAATCTTTTTTTAACCCATGCCCCCCAAAATGAACATGGATTTGACATTTTCTTGTGGTTGAGGTTGTTGTGGTGAGAGAGAAAATCTTTTGGGTTTTTTTTTTTTTTACCCCCCTCCAAAAATGAACGTGAATTTGACATTTTCTTGTGGCTGAGATGATGCGGTGAGAGATAAGAAAAGAAACAAGTGGTTTAATCTTACACACTATTCCATGACCCACCGGTGCAGACCGCTTCCTTTTTGTTCACTTTTCTATGGTGAGGGAATGGATTGAAGGGGACCAGGAAGTGGTGTGGGACTGAACTGAAGAAAGGTGCATGGTGGTGCTTATTTTGAAATGGATGATTAACTACTTTGGTGTTAATTGGAGCAGAGGTTGAGGGTGGAGGTATGCACTTTAACTGTATATCCAAGGGCCAGAAAATACAAATACCCTATCAAAAAAAGAAATTAAAAAAACAAAATGACAGGTTGTAAAAAGAATTTAAAGAAGCAAGCAGTGACAAGACCTAAAAAAACAAGGGGAAAAAAGACTAAAATCACATTTGCTTCAAAGGAGGAGAATATAAATCAAATGCTACTAGTATGAATGGACATTGGTCAGGTTTTGCTAGTCACCATCGTTCACACTCATCCATTGTCTTCAGTTCCAGGTTATCAGCAGTGTAGCTCTCATTGTCATGTTTGTTGTGCTCATCATTCATTGCAGCTGCTGTATAAGGGGAGGCTAAACAAGTGTATCACAGAATGCATTTCCTACTCATGTTCACAAGAATACAAGACCTGTGGAGGTCTCTTGCTTATTGATAGTTAGAAAGCAGTCGCTATGGAGAGGTTAACAAGACAATGTGCAGATGTTGGCTTGTTGTCAGGGCAGGGTTCTTGTAGAGATAGGGCATTACTTGATACTTTGATAACATTTTCTGAGAGCCTTAGACTGGGCTTGTGCCACAGACTGGGGTGCTGCTGCGAAAAGTGACAACAGATTCTGCAGACATCTAGTAGGGTAGATGATTTTTGGGTTTTTTTAAGGCCTTGAAGTGGTGTCTTCAGTACCAAGGGCTTGTGCTAGATCCAAAGAACTGGGCTTACTGTGCTCAAGTGCTTGATGGATGGTCTGGCTTGGCTGGGTAAGGAGAGTTGTGATGATATCAGCTGACTGTGTCTTTAATCCCATGAAGGTGAACCTTGGTAAAATGAAACAGTGCATCATGAGTTTGAAGTACAGTCACTCCTGTTTGTGTACTTACCAAGGGTGCAAAGTGAGAACTGAATGATCAGTGGTTCTCCACTTCAAGGGGAAGTCATTTACAGCTTAGTCTTTTGTGAAGGACTATGACTCTCAACTAGGAGGCAAAATTATATACTGGCTCTTCCTTGGGGGCTAGTTGGCCTTTGGGAACCATTTCAATGCCAACTGTCTTTAAATCCTCATGGCTGAGAGAGTAGGAATGTACAAAAGATTATCTCAAGAGGAAGTCCAAATAAAGGGTGGTGACTGACGTCCTGACCTGTAAGCTCTTCCTGACCTGTAAGCTCTGTCTTTATCTCAGTGAGGTGACAGCCCTTCAGTTTCTTCTTCTTCATGGGCTGCAAATCCTATGTTCACTCATATTTACGAGTGGGCTTTTACATGGATGACCATTTTTACCTGTCCTTTTGGCAGCCATTCTCCATTTTCGGGGGTTCAGTGATGTGTATACTTGTCAGCAGCAGTCAGGGGATTAAAGGTGCCAGTGAAGGGGCAAAAAGGGGTAGTTTGCAGTGTAGGGTCTTGGATTTATTGACCGTGGAATGGAGAGGATAGTGCACAAGCTGTCACAAGTACACACTTCAGGGTTGGAATTTGTGGCTGTTCGTTTCATTATAATGTTAAGTCCTGTTTGCAGTTAAGTCATGATTGATATTGCTGTTTGCATAGATAAGGTTTCTCCTTTGAGTTGTACAGACGGTCGTTACAGTTTTCATCAAATGTTGCCTCTCTACATAGATAGGATTTATGCTTTGAGTCATCGTAAAATTTGTCGTTACAGTTTTCATTTTGCATAGACAGGATTTATGTTTTTGGTTGTAAAGTTCCTTGTCACAGTATTCATCAAATATTGCCATTTCACATAGATCGGAATTATGCTTTTGAGTTGTGAAGTTTTTGGTTAAAGCTTTCATTGTCAGTGCATGGGGTGAGGGGTAGGAAGGAGGATTTGGTGAAGGGGGGTGTGCTGTAGATTCATGTCCCATTCTTTGCTCACTGACTCTGACAAGTCAACGCTTGTAAAGAGAGTGCAGTTGATTTCTCTGTTCAGCTTTGTTTCACTGTTCCGAGAACAGCCCAGGTTGATTTCATTTGTTTTTCACAATGAAATGTTTCATGCAGTGATTGATTTTTTTTTTTTAATGCAGTTAAGTGATACATGAGTGATCAGCTTTTGTACACAGGGATTGCCGACAGCGTTGTATGGGAGTTATGTGCATTAAAAAGCTGTGTTTTTTTAAATTTTATAGATAAACCTGGTGTCTGGTGGCTTCCCATGGGATGGGTGGCATTGTTTGAAGGATGGTTAAAGTACAAAGTTAGCAACAGTGCCTTTCAGCACGGAGACATCTGCCAGAGAACAGATTTGTGTGTGTGTGTGTGTGTGTGTGTGTGTGTGTGTGTGTACATGTGATAGTGGATTTGTGTATTCAAGTGTGTGCATGTGTTTGTGTTCATTCTTTACTTTTGATGACAGATCACCCCTCACCCCTGAATGTGTTTGTATTTTGTGTATACATGAGTGCGAGTATATGTGTGTGGGTTTGTGTTTGCACATGTGTGTGTGTGTGTGAATAGAGTAGAATAGAATGTCTTTATTACCAAGTGTACTGGGGTCACATGGAATATTGGGGGGGGGGATAGTACATAACAAGGTACAAACATAAATCGAAAATCATACTCAAACACAGATACACTAGAAATTAGGATACATACAAAAGCATATCAATATAAAAACTTGTGCATGTTAACACACACACACACACACATACACACATGCATGCATGCACGTGCGCACACACACACACATACACACACACACACACACACACACACACACACACATTTGAAAAGAAGCTGCATATTACATGTGGATGGGGCTGATGACTAGATCTTCAGGTAGATGGTTGTTGATTGCTCAATTCTAGTTATACTGGATATGTGTGTGTGTGTGTGTATTGCAGGATGGGAAGCTGAGTCATGAGGAGATCCTGGAGAAGTACGACCTCTTTGTGGGCAGCCAGGCCACCGACTTCGGGGAGGCGCTAACACGGCACGACGAGTTCTAGGCCCCCCTCCCCCACACCCTCCTTCCCCTCTCCCCTGTCCGTCCTTCATGCTGAGTTAACTGCTTTCACCCAGATACTCAACAAGTCATTGCAAGAGACCAAAGACGACAGAAGGAAGCACACAGTGGAGTGCTGTGTGCATGTATTACATACAATACCACTACAAGTCAGTGATACATCATTGCCGACATTTTGCCAGCCCGTTTCAGAAACATTCTTGTGGATGTGTCAGGAGCTTGTCATGCATGTGTAGATACATGTAGGTGTGTGTGTGTGTGTGCGTGTGTGTGAATGTGTGCAAAAGGGGCAAGAAAACATGCCGTCTTTGGAAATCCTCCCCAGTCTGTCGTCAGTCGCGGAATACTTTCCAGAACAGAACAACGTGGCATTGCTTTTAGCCTGTGTGTGTGTTGTTGTGTTTTTTTTTGGGGGTGGGTGGGGGGGGTTGTTGTTTTCTTCAATTTCAATCATTGAACATTTATTTTGGTCTCCTCCTATCGCTGTCAATCCAACTAATCTGTCATCAAAGTCAAGTGATGATCTACTTAAAATTGTTGTTTTGATCTGCTGTGTGTACTGAAATCTGTACTTGGATATGCTTTGTTGATAATCAAACCCGGTAGTGATGGTGTCTGTGTCATCAGAAGTTAGAGGAGGAGGTATGAACTTTGCAATAAGCCATGATATGTTGCAAGTCCTTGCAGAGAAGGTAGTGCAGTACCTTTTTCATTGGGCAGAGTAAAGGTAACACCCTTCCCTTGTTGGTTAAATCCTGTTGTTTGGGCATAGAATCACTGAGTGTCTTTTACCCGAAATTTTATCAAAATATCATCCAAGGAACATTCTGCAATCAACTGAGGTGAGTCAGAAGCAAATTCAAGCAAACTAATTTTTCAGCCTCTTTACTTCACTGCATTTTCTGCCAAAATATCCGAGTGAGAAGTGACATGCCGCATGCAATCAGTGGCCGGAAACGCTCGAAGTTCCTTGTTGTTGACAGTATGAAGGCTCAGCGGATTGATGAGAAAAGAAAGAAAAATCCAAATTGATTAGGTAAATATCCTTGATTTAATTACACATACTTAACCGTGACCCACTAGTGCAGACTCCGGCAGGGGTCTGACATTCCTGTCTTGATTTTGTTCCATTTGATGATCTCGTTTTGATTACGGAACATTTCTTGGATATGATGAAATTTGGCCTTAAAACATTGGGTGATTTTATGCCCAGACGATAGGATTAAACCCCCTTGTTGAGCATTCCAGCTCAAACAGGCCTACAGTGACAGGGTAAATCAAAACGTGTCTGGCCCTGAGCAGACGACTGCTGGTGTGGCACTCGCCGTTAACGTCAAAATATGCACATGAAAAACGTTGGAGAAAAACGGATGCAAAAACGTTGGGGTCGTGTCATCAAATTTTAGCCTGGAACCGGTACAAAGGAGCAGCTCCTGAGGTACAAGAAACTTGTGTCATTGCGAAATCATCAAAATAAGTTTGTTTGTAGTCATCTGTGAAGAGGTGTTTCAACTTTCTCACAACCCGAATGTGAGTCCCTGAATCAAAGATGACTGCTGGAAAATCGCTAAATGAAAAATTAGTGAAATGTTTATGCACTTCCCTGGTAACATTATGAAAATAGAGCATGTGTATTTTTCTGTGTGGATGTGTGTAAAACTTACTGGTCAACAGTATGATGTACAGGGAAGGCTAGAGTCATGTGATGTGGAAGAATTTTATGACAGTTATGTATATCATCAAAATATAAATTATTGTGCACGATCTACTTCAGTTTACTGCATTTTTATTTTCAGTTGCTTGAAAGAGATTCCACCGATCTCTTTATTTTGTGTTCCCTTATTGCAAAGTCATACATATGTGTTTAGATGATGATATTTGTACAATAGTATAGTTAACAGCTTGGTTTAAAAAAAAAGAAGATATTTTCATATGGTGATATTACAGGAAAACAGTCCATTGAAATATTTTGGACTGTTATTTCCATAAGAGAGATTCACATCAAATGGCATGTTTTAAGTTCTCTTCCGTTTTTCATTTTAGTTGATAGTTGTGATCATTTGAACACACACATAAGGTGGTAGGCACTTTTCCAGTCAGGAAAAGCTGACATAGGCATCATTCAACAGCATGACCTGTTTTTTGACTTGCTTTATTGAACATACTGCATACTGTGCTTTGAATTTGAGGTGCTGATTTGTATTTCATTCATGTGTTGTAATTGAAAACTGAAGTGTCAGTAGTGATTTCTGTGTTTGTCTGTCAGTGCTGCACATAGGCTGGAAAGTAGTGCCGGCGTTGTGAAGAAAACTTGAGAGTGCCAGAGTGTGCATCAGTAGGTGTTGAGAGTTATGTAAAGCAGATTTTCTCTCCTGTGAAGAAAACTGAAGTGTCTGAATTTCTGTATTGATTCTGAGAGTCCAAGACTGAGTCATTGTTTCAGAAATTTAAGGAACTGTCTTTCCATCACCAGGGACAGTGAAAGCCAGTGGTGATGGATCAGTGAAAGAAACAAGAATACCACACATTTGTTGCTGTTTTTCCTAACACCAGTTGTTTCTGTGGTCAGTGTCAGTCTAGGGTCTCTTACACATCCAGTGCCAAAATCAGTCTGCAGCATCCTTTTTTTTTTTTTGTTCGTGGGCTGCAGCTCCCATATTCACTCATATACATGAGCGGGTTCTTACATGAATGACCATTTTTACTATTTAGGCAGTCAAATCTGCAGCTGCACCAGTCTTGTTAGAATGGTGTAGTGTGACGGCATGGTTCTGTTTTTTCATGGCTTGACTCCAAGTAAGTTGGCATTGTGTTCACAAATTCTTTTATGTGAAGAGGAGATTAATGCTGAAAGTGCCCCCCTTCTATTTGTGTGCTGCTTGTTTATTTTGTGTTTGTTTTTTGTTCGGAGTGTACTCCATGAGATTCAGATTTTTGTTGCCTGCAGTGTCACGAGTTTTGGAACAAATTTGCCTTGTTGCCAGTCGGGAACATGCGAACTGGTTTTCTGCTATGGTGCATTCGTAGATGGTGTTGAAACAGCCTGTACAGAGCAGCATGTGTGTATGTGTTCCTGGTGTAGTGGACTGAATGTTCATTTTGTGTGAAAAGAAAGTGAAACTTTTTTTTTTGTTTGTTTTTTTTTTGTTTGAGGTCTTGTCAGGACAAGTTTCAGATTTGTGTTGATATTGGCACTCAGATTATTGCATGCAGTAATAACATATGGAAAGGTATTTTTTTCTCAGGTCTTGTTTTTCGGTGGTTGTTTTTTTTTAACATGTATCTTTGTCAGTGTAACACTTCAAGAGTTCTGCTTCTCTGGTACTGTTAAAATGCCATCTGCTCTTCATTGGTTCTTTCACACATCTGTGCTAGTTCGTAGGTTGTAGCCAGTTGATCTGTCACAGAACACCACCATTCGGCCCTCTCCTTGTCTTGTTTTGTCATCGTTGTTGTTGTTTTGTTGATCATTTGTCATGTTGTTGGTGTCAACCCCTTCAGTACTCTCTGTGAAGATCTGCTGCACCATCACTAGACAGTCTTTTGAATTTGTATAGTTTTGCTACATTTCCAATAAATTTACGGTTTTTAAACACGTGTGTGTGTCTGTGTTGAGGAAGACATGAGAGAGTGCTTTAAAACTAGTGGCTCTATAAAAAAAACATAAAAAAAACCCAGTTCATATCTGGCTGGCAGACTAATAAGTGTATAAATTAAAATGAAAGAAAAAAAACTTCATATCTTGCTGCACTCAAACAGTTGTATAAATTAAATGAAAGAAAAAAAACATTCACGTCTTTCTGCACTCGAAACAAACTGCCAGCTGAAAAAGTGAGGAGAAAAAAATTCATATATCACTGCACTCAAACTGACAACTGTAAACGAGGGGGGAAAGCCTTGTTCGTATCTCGCTGCATCAGCGTATATTTATTTACACTCCTCTGTGAAAAACAATGTCTGCAAGCACAAGAAGGCTGCACACTTTGGACTAATATAACGTCTATTGAAAAAGTAAGGTTTTGTTTCCACAGGGCAAGGGGTGCGAGACGCAAAACAGTTCAGAAACAGCCGCATGAACGGAATGACAGGCAGAGGAAAACCAAGAAAATGAATAAAAGAGTGAGGTGGGGAGGTTGTATGAATGTTTTGTTGAAAATAAACATTATAAATGTTGAAAATAAACATTATAAATCAATGTTATGTACACAATTTTCAATGCAAGGTCTTTTACAAAGATGAATGTTGACAAGAAACATAAACCAAAACAATGCACAGGATTTTCAATGTGGGTTGGACAAAGGTGTTCATGGCACAAGAGAGAGATCATGGTCATTCTTGTTAATAAACCAGAACTATATACAGAACATACTTGTGCTCATGGGCAGAGATCAGACCGAAAAGGCTTGTTGCTAATTATGTGTGTTTAATCTCTGGAGAGGGTTTGAAATGGGTAAACTTACCAGACTGTAGGGAGAATCAATTGCCTGTCGGCAAAGCTGTTATTTAACACAGAAACCTTCCAGTTTCTGAGCAAATTTCTAGTATTGCATATGTGTTGATGAGGTCCATCCAAGCAAAAGATTACAATGAACTACAAATCGTTTTAGTCTATGACCTTGAAGAATGGTCAATGTCAAGGTGTCATTTCTTCATGCGTGTAGATGCATGCAGAAGATGAAATAAGCTTGTTTAAGACTCCGCAACCCATGTCGGTTTTCAGTTATGGAAACAAGAACATGTCCAGTATGCGCACCTCTGAAACTGGTATGGATGCCTACCTGGTGAGGAAGATTGGTTGTACACATAAAAGCCTACATAAACAAACCAGTGAATGTGGGAGTTACAGGCCATGATCGTAGAGGAAGAATTTTCTGTCAACAACCTATTGTGAAAGTCAGTTCCCCTTGGCTCCCAACAATTATTTCTTTGAAACAAGTTTTGAAATTCAGCTCTTAATTTGTACAGTATGCACAAAAATTATGAACAGTTTCAAACTTGACTAGATGATCTCTGACCATTATTAAGAACGCTTCTAAAATCAAATATACTCATTTTTCTCAGAAGCTGTCAGAAATTTTTGGCTTTGAGCAGGACACAAAACATGAGATCTCAACTGATGAAGTGAACAAGGATTGAGCACAAGCAGATCAGACACAGCCTCGTGTCCCGTGACAAAGCAACAACTATCCTCATAACACAGCAGAGAAAGGAATGGTTGATCCCAAACCCTGTTAGCAACCCATATACACACAGTTTGGCATCAGACAGTCATCATCAAAGTACAGCAGAAAAAGAAACGGCAGCTCCAATCCTCACCCCACCCCGACCCCTACCATCCTGTCACAACCCCCACACACAACGTCTGGCATCAGACAGTTCAGCAAACGTTCCTGTGCAATGAGACCAATAGCGGTGAACCAGACCTCAGAGAGATGTCCAACATGTTACCATGCTGAAGTCCAGACCAGATTCTAGCCAAGATGTCTGACACTGCTAGAAACTTGAGCTCTTACAGCATCATGGGGGACCAGGACTGAGCAATCTCAGCCACACTAATTTTGCTCAGGATTAAAAATGTTAGCGTAGGCTTAGGAAAATTTGTGACATTAAGCATTCACCGTTCCAAGGAGGTATCAAAGCACGTGGACTGGTCCATATATGCTACACAACATCTGCTTAATTAAGACAATAAAAAAAGATCCGGATGCTTTCTTAGGTCAGGTGCCTGACCTAAGCATAACCCCACATGATGGTCAGGCCTAGAGACACACTAAGCAAACTTTGCACTGCGAGGATCGCTTAACTCAACCCAGGACTGGGGAGGGTGGCAGCCTGCATTGTGGACACTGGAAGTAGAATGACTGCTTGAGCTTGGTGATCCAAAAAAGAAGAAGAAAAAAAAAACCCAACAACAAACAAACAGAAACAACCTCTCAAGCCAAAGCTTCTAAACTGATAAATTGTGACAATCAGTGTACCTACAGCTCGTTTTCTCTTCACTGGTGTCAGCCTTGCTCCATTAACAATGTTATTCTCAGTTTGATGTTTAAATTAACAAAGGTTACATTGAAAAAAAAAACACACAAAAAAACCCCTAGAACATGTATGAATAAACAATAAAATCATGAAAAACTGCATGTTCAGGCTGAAAATACACCAGTCTATGTTGTCTATCTCCGTGTTGTCAGCTTAAAGAAATGGAGAAAAGCATTACCACAGAAAACAGCACGGAATAAAGAATAGTGTCAATGATTTCCAAGCGTGTGTGTATTACAAAAAAAAAACCAACAAAATGTCAATCCTCGCTGTCCAGGTATTGTTACCAATCATTTCCATTGTCAAGTACACAAATGGTTCACTGAGGACAGCGGCACTCAATTCAAAAGTACACACATTTCATTCTTCAACCTGAATAATTCATCCACTCATTCAAATCACATGACAAACATTATCAGGGCACAAAACATGTACACATTTCATGAAATGGGTAGCTTAACCCTTGTATGTTAGTTCAGTTAATCACACATTATGCAAAGGGTCATCCAATTTCATCAGGTTAATACTGCAGGAGGGTGTGTCACCTCTCCATTAGAATATCATGTCACTCACATTATTTCCAAGACCCATTCACCACAAAACTATCAGCAGAAGCAAATAATGCAAAGTGATGCATACCTGAAGACATGTTTGAAAACATAGCCGGCAATATTACAAGCACACAGTCGCACCACAACCATTGCACTCGTGGTAATCAGAACACATATAACCCACCGACATGAAAGGCCATGAAGATAGCTCCCATGACTTTTCCCACAGACGACCCATTCATATGGGTGAAAAATAAATCGCCCAAAAAAATGTTTGAATTTATGAACAGTATCAGTATCAGTAGCTCAAGGAGGCGTCACTGTGGACAAATCCATATACACTACACCACATCTGCCAAGCGAAATGAACAGAAAACTTCCAAACCGATCAGTAACATAAGTTAGGTGAGGTCAAAATATGAAACTTCCTCCCTTCATCCAGTGAGATCATGAAATTATCTGTATTTTTTGTTCAAAATTTGCACATACTGATGACTTGTACACAAATCCAGGAAAACAGACAAGAGTTTGAAACAGATTGAATTCAGAACACTATATAGCCATAAGAAAGCCTGTTCCTTTATTCTATTGTCTGCCTTGTGACTAAAAAGTAACTGGGTCAGACACTGTTGCTGACATGCACTGTTCACCAGTCACCTAGAATATAACTCTCCTGCTCCACAGCAACACACTCTGCATTTTTTGGTCGCAGTGGAGAGTGGAAAGGTCAGTTAAGATATTCTTAGCTTATAACGTTATAATGCAAATTAGGTGCCATTCCAAAACTTCAAAACTTTCCAAAGTCCCTATCGGGTTCCTTCGTCTGAAACAGTTGTAAACAGTCGGGACTCGATCAGGGCCCATCATCCAGGATGAGTTAAACAAAACCTGTGACATATGTTATCAACAAGATAACTAAGTAGGCATTTTTTTTTTTAATTATAATTTGATCACTTTAAACTGTGGTGTATGAAAAGTGATAAACTTGTTATGATCTTTATTGAACATTTCTTCATCAGTCCCCAGAAACATCTATTTGATTCATTTGTGAATCTGTTTGATGCATTCACAAACATGTTTAAACTTGAAGTAAGCCTCTTGAACAGACTAGGCACCTTTGAGAACTATACATTCCTTTAAAAAGAAAAAATTAAACAAAAAACATGCCAGAATACAATCATGTGAACTACTAATTCCATGATAGTTTACAAAATGATTTGATTACTCATGTCAAAATAGAACCCTATCTTCAATACAACTTTCATAAAAACAACAAGGTCACCAAGAGAAGGCGGTGGAAATGGACTGGGTACGTCATGCCGGACAGCCCTTCACTGGACGCCTAAAGTTAAGACGCAACAGACGAAGGCCAGAGAACACCTGGCACAGAACAGTCCAAGGAGAACTGAAGACCCCGACACACACCTGGGGCACCACTCAGAGACTGGCCCCAAACCAGACCAGTGGCAGATCTTCATTGCTGCCCAACAAGCCAGGATTGTGTCTGTAATGCTGTTTCAATGTTTCACTAATCAGCAAATGTTAAACTCTGCTGAGCTGTTATTGATGATTTTGATCCTGAAAAGGAAAATAAATTTTTCCTCCAAAAATTATGTTTAACCTGACATGTTTACTGTAATCCACACATTCCAACAGGGATCAAATACTACTCCACACAGGCAAGGAAACTGAAAGTAGAGCTCTGCAGTTAGTGAATAATATTTCAAAACACTTATAAAAAAAAAAAATTAAAAAAAACCCTCTAGAGATGACACAATATGTCAGTGATCAATGCAACCTTCCAGTTCTGAAAGCAGGTAGTATCAGTATCATCTAAAAAAGACCAATAAAATGCTGCCAATGAGCTACAACCTCCCAACCTCTGGAAAAAAAGGTGGCACAAAGGTTAAGACGCTTATCTGCAAGTACAGTGTATGTGACGGTTTTGGGTTCAGTTCTTTCTCCCAAGTTTGACTGGAAAATCAAACTGAGCGTCTAGCCATTAGGATGAGGTGACAAGCCCCATGGTTCATGTGCATTGCATATTTGGTGCACTGAAAAAGAACCCATGGCAACAAAAGTGTTGTCCTCTGGCAAAATTCTGTTGAAGAAATCCATTCCGATAGGTACACAAATATAATCAATTATGTACATTCCTGCACTCAAGGCCTGACTAGTGTGTTGGGTTATGCTGCAGTCCGATGTGGTGTGGCGTGTATGGATTTGTCCCAATGCAGTGACACGTCCGTGAGGCAATGAAACTGATACAACCTCCCAGGCAGAGAAGGTTTTGTTTCTTGTTGCGGACAGTCCAGCCAACTGCGCGGGGCCATGTCAGGACAGCCAAACCAAACAAATTTTTCAACCACGTCAACACAAAACAGTAACATCTACAAAAGAAAAGAAAAAAAAAAAAAAAGGACAAACCCACAAAACACGGTTCATGACATTATCTTCACCATACAGTTTCTTATGGCAAATAAGACTAGGCTGTGCCAAAAATGTCAGCCATTCTGCTTAATTCATTATCCACAGATTACAAAAAAAATCATAAAAAAGGATTAAAAAAAAAATAATAAAAAAACCCCTTCACAGCCAAACAAAAAACACATAAAAAGGCCAATATGAGCAAATAACACTGCAGAATGGACAACTAGTGCCCACCCCAGTGTTCACAATTCACTACCTGGTCGCCAAGCAAAACAACACAGATAGTACATCACAGACTGCAAAAAAAGAGAAGGCTTGCTTGAAAAAAGACAGGGGAAATGGACTGGGAAGGCAGAAAAAAAAGGGAGACAACAGTGAAGGAAGAAAAAAAAGGGAGACAACAGTGAAGGCAGAAAAAAAAGGGAGACAACAGTGAAGGAAGAAAAAAAAGGGAGACAACAGTGAAGGCAGAAAAAAAGGGAGACAACAGTGAAGGAAGAAAAAAAAGGGAGACAACAGTGAAGGAAGAAAAAAAAGCAGAAAAACAGAGAGCAATAGAACAGAGGAAATTTCCAGCGCAGAATTTCCAGAAGGTGGTGATGCTATTTATTCAGAAAGACCCCTGGCATCGCCACGGGGAAGCAGAGGAGGTTTCACAGGCTGAAATTCCGACAGTGCTGACAGGGTGAAAAGAACGAAAGTTAACGTCTCCTCCCAATTCTATCTTACCATATTACACGCAGAGTCAAACTGAAAGCTGACACCAATTTCTGAAAATATTTACATTTTATGATTCCATCCGACTTTCCCATTCCAAACCACACACAGCGGTATTAGTAAATCACTTTATTCAAACAGAAAACTTAACAGCATGTCTGCACGCACACACTCAACTCATGCTCCCTGAACACAGTACAGACCAAACTCTTCTCCCATGGATGCTGCTTTTTTCTTTTCTTTTTTTTTTTTTTTCAAATCGAGCAGCACACAAACTGCAGTTGACACGTCTGACAATCAGTATTTTTCAAAACACTGCAAGGAAGTTTATACAAAAAGGCCTTACATCACAGCATGCTGTCTACAATCACCAGCCTGTGTGTGTGTGCGAGACAGAGACAGAACTTTAACCCCTATACTGCTGCTGACAAATGCGCTGTTCAGTGCAGTGGAGAGACCACTCAAGCTTACAGGTTAGGACGTCAGTCACCATTTTCATTTCGGACTTACTTCTTCTTGGGACTGCATCACTTTTGTTCAGCAATGTCCTTTGAAAAATACACAAAAATTACTAAGCGCAGTTCAAACTCAAGCGACACTGATCTTAGTTCACGAGGGTTCGGCAGTCAAAGGGTTAAACAGATTTCTTTCCTTCCTACTACAGCACACACTGGTTTATGAATGTCATTATGCCCTTCAAAAAAAACAACAAACACACCAACTGATTGTATATGGAAAAAAAAAAAAAGGCGAAATGTCATTCCCTGGATTCAGGCACCCACATCCAGACTCACTTTCTGTCCTCAGTGTGTACCCACGTCATCACCACTGGAATGAAATCCTCCACAGAAAACTCTCTGTTCTCCAGAACAATTTCAGAAATTTTCTGTGTTAAATTTATGCTGGTCAACTTTACAAAAAGAAAAAAAAAGGAAGTCAATATACATAGTATCTTCAATAGAAAGCATTTTCAAATCCAAAAAGAGTAACACTTCCAATGAAAAACGCAGTAACATGAACACACACACACACACACACACACACACACACACACAGGTCCATTCAGGCAATCTGTCAGACTTCACTGGCATTGCTTCAGAAACGACTGTTCAAACTTTCTTAATTTCATTGGTGCCTCCCGCACAGTTTGGGAAGTGTAGACGTGAGCAAATCAAAGCGCAAACAACCACGGTACCCTGAACCAGAAAACATCTCTGCTGCAATGACCACTCACAAAGCACAGGACGATTTCACACACACACACGTTGCATATTTACCATCTCTGACTGAAGCTTGATCAAGTTGCAAAATTGTCTTTTTACAGTTCATGATAAGAAAGAAACCTGGTTCATAAATACAGCACAAGACAAATCTCCAGTTCTCACACACAACAGAAACTGTACGTCCAATTCATAAATACAGCATGCGGTAAATCTCTTCTCCACACATACCGAAAGAAAACGAATGTCAAATTCATAAATACAGCATAAGCAAAAAGTCCTCTTCACACGTGCCACAGAAACTGAACACATGAATCAGAGCAAGTACCAAACATCCTCTCCATACATACAATAGAACTAGAAATCTGGTTCATCAAGCGCCAACGTAAGTCATGTATCAGGAAAGGTTTTTAACAAAAACAAAGCAGCGACAGCTGACCCCACCCCCCACCCACCCCCACACTTCATCTGCTTCTTGTGGATGGCCACTACCATTAGTCCGTTACTCAGATCACAGTAATTTCTCCTTTTCTCCTCATCCGTGATGGAAAGGCAGTCGCTAAGTCGTCTCCATTGCGTCGTCCATCGCTTCGTCTTGACTCAGCGCATCCTGGAAGCAGTAATAAACTGAACACGTACTATTCAGTTTTCATTCATTTTTTCATAAATCATAACTGAATCGTAATCCTTTTTTTGCAAACTTGACTTGATACTTTCTCTCAGCTAAACATTATAGCAATAAACCTGAGCTGAATGATCATCCAACCACAAACTTCATGCTTTTTTTTTTTGCGTGTTTTTTTTTTATAGTTCATCCCATTTCCTCCTTAAACACTCACACATATGCAGAGTCATGCAGACACACACACAGACACACACACACACACACTCTCTCTCTCTCTCCACACCTCTACATGCATGCTAACACACCCAAACACAAACACAGACACATGTGCAGGCATGAAGGCACAGTTTCATTAATCCAGAAGACATCACTGCAGTTGGACAAATCAATGTACACCACACAGCATGCGCTAGGCAGAGGCCTGACAGCTGTGTATCCTGACATGCCTGTCAGGCCTTGAATGCATGCCTGTGTATTTGTGTCACTATCAAGAGTACATTTCTTCTACTGAAATCTGTCAATGTACAGCATTTTTATTTCACAAACTACACAAACACAACACACACACACACACACATACAAACACTCACAACACGCACAGACACACACACATACAAACACTCACAACACACAAACACACATTCACACACACACAAACACACACACACAACACAACACACATACACAACAAACCCCCTCCCTCTCACCAACCACACCCCCCCCCCTCACCCCCACTCACACTGTCCTCAGCAGCAACGCCATCAGCCATGTCCTCAGTAGTGGACGCACCCTTCACTGTTGAGGTGGTGGCGGAGGTGGTGGTGGTAGTGGTAGTGGTGGTGGCGGTGATGGTAGTGGTGGTGGTAGCGGAGGCGGTGGTGGCAGTGGTGGTGGTGGTGATGGTAGTGGTGATGGCCTCATCACCATCACCATCACCCTCCCCTTCCTCGGCGTCATCCTCCTCCCCCTGGCTCATGGTTTCCATTGCGTCCTGCACGCTGCGGAACAGCTGCTTGACAGCGTCGCTGGTCTCCACAGGGGGTGGAGGGGGCTCCAGCACACTGTAGCCGGGGCCAATGCGCGTGTACTTGGGCTGGGGGCTCTGAAACGGCACACACCCCTGAAGACCTGGGTGTTACATGGATACTTACATGCCTGTCAGAGACCAAGCTCAAAGCGCTTTTACAAACATAGTCATTTTGCACAACAGGCTGCCTACCTGGGTACAGCCAACTGACAGCTGCCACTGGGCACCCATCATTCGTTTTCCGGTGTCGACGGGCGCAATAGCCGAGTGGTTAAAGCATTGGACTGTCAATCTGAGGGTCCCGGGTTCGAATCACGGTGACGGCGCCTGGTGGGTAAAGGGTGGAGATTTTTACGATCTCCCAGGTCAACATATGTGCAGACCTGCTAGTGCCTGAACCTCCTTCGTGTGTATATGCAAGCAGAAGATCAAATACGCACGTTAAAGATCCTGTAATCCATGTCAGCGTTCGGTGGGTTATGGAAACAAGAACATACCCAGCATGCACACCCCTGAAAACGGAGTATGGCTGCCTACATGGCGGGGTAAAAACAGTCATACACGTAAAAGCCCACTCGTGTGCATACGAGTGAACGCAGAAGAAGAAGTTTTCCGGTGTCATTCAATCAGGTTTCAGTTATGCATGCATATACTCATCCAGACGTAACATTTCACGTGTATGACCATTTTGTTCATTTACCTTGCCATGTAGGCAGCCACACTCTTGTTTTCAGGGGTGTACATGCTGGGTATGTTCTTGTTTCCATAACCCACCGAACGATGACAAGGATTACAGGATCTTTAAGGTGCGTATTTAATCTTCAGCATGTGTATACACATGAAGGGGGTTCAGGCACTAGCAGGTCTGCATATGTTGATCTGGGAGATCGGAAGAATCTCCACCCTTTACCCACCAGGTGCCATTACTGGTATTCAAACCCTGGACCCTCAGATTGAAAGTCTAACACTTTAACCTCACGGCTACTGCACCCATCAAATTGTGTCCGTTATTCACAAGAGAAAGCGGTTATGGAAATGCCCAGACTAAACACGCTGTCCGAGACAATCGACTGGAAGCAGGAATTTGTGGCAGGCGACCAGCACCAAGTCCAAGACCGAACACAGAACTAAACGGGATGAGATTAAGTCCGCTGATTTTGTTAGATGTATATGTCGGAATGAATGAAAGAATGTGCATGCGTCCAAACCACCTGCCAACTGGTGGTTGATAAACCATTGAAAAATAGATAACAGATCACTTCGAAAAACCCTAGGCACTGTATGTACCCTCTGTCCAGATTTTCTTACATTATGTAAGACACAGATATAACACTGACAGTTCTCTGTGGGCTGTCTGGAGTGTCGCTGTGTATGTGGAAGTGATGCCACTGAAACAGTGCAGAAGATGGGGCACCACAAAATAAAGAAATAAAAGAAAAAAAATGTGAGTCACACGATCACATCAACACCTATACACCTATAGCAACCTCCACCCCACCCCCCTTCTTTTTTGCATAATTTTGGTTTTGTCCAAAACATTGGCGATATCAACCAAGCAAGACTGATGGACAAAGAACACAAAACTCTTTTGCTCTTGTGAAGCACCACACCTGATGTGTCTTGGCATTTTCTGTGTGTGGAAAAAGGCCTGTTTCACACAGCACCACCAGTCAGCTTCATTCTTGCCCCATCACAGGTTGAAGGAGACTCATAGTCTTCACAGAGACTTCTTCTTCTTCTGCGTTCACTCGTATGCACACGAGTGGGCTTTTACGTGTATGACCGTTTTTACCCCACCATGTAGGCAGCCATACTCCGTTTTCAGGGGTGTGCATGCTGGGTATGTTCTTGTTTCCATAACCCACCGAACGCCGACATGGATTACAGGATCTTTAACGAGCGTATTTGATCTTCTGCTTGCATATGCACACGAAGGGGGTTCAAGCACTAACAGGTCTGCACATATGTTGACCTGGGAGATCGTAAAAATCTCCACCCTTTACCCACCAGGCGCCGTCACCGTGATTCGAACCCGGGACCCTCAGACTGACAGTCCAACGCTTTAACCACTCGGCTATTGCGCCCGTCCTTCACAAAGACAACTCCCCTTACTGTGTGGGTACTGAGTCAAGAGAGACCCACACATCGAAGAGAAAGCAACTATCTTTTAACCTCCTGAGCAAGGTGAGGAATAAGTGGGTTTTTTTCTGCGGCTCTTGTTTGTTACTGCATTAGGAACGCTGACAGATACTGATTTTCTATCATTTGTTCATGTAAGGTTACTCTGAGAAAATACTGATTAAGTTTCCCAGACAACCTTGAAACGGGGCGTGGCTGCCTACATGGCAGGGTAAGGTCACACACATGAAATCACACTCGTACAAGTGACTGAATGTGGAAGTTGTGGGCTATGAATGTAGAGGAAGAAGAAATTTTTTTTTTACAGACTTCACTGTAGTGAAAATAGAGAAGAAAGTGGTGGTTCAAGCCATAAATCAATATCCACAACAATCAGCCAAAAGCTGAGAAAATGGTCTGGAGATACACAACTCTATAAATAGAGCTTTTCCCTTCTTTTGATGATGTCATCAATGACGTCACCAGGCACAAATGTCACAAATGCATGGCACTCAAGGGGTAAAAAATAAATGAAAGTGAAAAAACAAAATCATTTACAAAACAAAAGAGTTCTGCACCAGTACATACCAATTTTTCCTCCAACAGTGTCCTGCTGCTCTCTCTTTTCATATTTTCTTTCCTACTTATTTCACTCACATAAATCTTTTTTTTCATGCAGCATACTTCTTCTTCTTCTTCTTTGTTCGTGGGCTGCAACTCCCACGTTCACTTGTATGCACAAGAGTGGGCTTTTACGTGTATGACCGTTTTTACCCCGCCATGTAGGCAGCCATACTCCGTTTTCGGGGGTGTGCATGCTGGGTATGGTCTTGTTTCCATAACCCACCGAACGCTGACATGGATTACAGGATCTTTAACATGCATATTTGATCTTCTGCTTGCATATACACACGAAGGGGGTTCAGGCACTAGCAGGTCTGCACATATGTTGACCTGGAAGATCAGAAAAATCTCCGCCCTTTACCCACCAGGCACCATCACCGTGATTCGAACCCGGGACCCTCAGATTGACAGTCCAACGCTTTAACCACTCAGCTATTGCACCCGTCATGCAGCATACAAAAGCTCTCAAGGCCTGAGCAGCATGCTAGGTCTGTGCACAGCTCAGGCAGCTGTTCTTTTTTTATCTATTTAAAAAAACCCAACAAATGTCGTGTAGCGTACATGGATCAGCCCACATGTTTTGAAGCCCCCTTGAAACTGAAAACTGAATGACAAAACAAACGTGAAATTAACTGTGAGAGGTCAACAAGGACCTTAAAACTCCCCCCTTTTAACTGAAAACTCGATGACAAAATGAACATAAAATTAATTGTGAGTAGTCAATGACGACCTTTTCACAGCGTTTCACTCAACGACAAAACAAACATGAAATGAATTGCAAGCGATCAACAAGGACCTTCAAACCTTCAAATGCCCCCCCTTGAAACTGAAAACTCGATGAACAAAACGAACATGAAAATTCATCATCATCACGTGCCGACAGTCAGCAAGGACCTACCACCAGCACAGATCCATCTTCCTGGGCCTCCGCCTGGACGCCAGCCTTGCTCTCCATGTCCATCTTCTCCGGCTCCTCACGGATGGACAGCTGGTTGTTGTGCTCAGGGTCGCAGAAGTTCTGCAGGCGGCGAGCGGCGCCTTGGATGCTCTCCGTCAGCGGCACATCCTGCGGCATCTTGTCCTCAGCGGCAGGGTCACGCAGACTGTGACCGTGACCTTCGAAGACGCGCTGGGCGGTGACATGCTTGGTGATGGCCCCGCTGCTTCCGAAGCTGGCCCTTCCGGAATCCTCCTGCCGGATCTGGGCAACACCTGTTTGGCGTGTGGGGGAGAGGGTGGGGGGAATGGGAAGGAAACAAGGCGTTAATGTCTGGTGTGAATCGAAATCCTAAATGAGGCAGAGGTTTTTTTGGGTTTTTTTAAGTTGATGTTAGGAAACAAGGAGTTAATGTATGGTGTGATGGGGACAGATATGTTGTTGTTTTTCAAAAAGTTGATGTTAGGAAGCAAAGCATTAATGTCTGGTGTGAATGGAAATCCTGAATGAGGCAGAGAGTTTAACGTTCTTTACAAAGTTGATGATAGGAAACAAGGCATTAATGTCTGGTGTGAATGGAAATCCTGAATGAGGCAGAGAGTTTAACGTTCTTTACAAAGTTGATGATAGGAAACAAGGTGTTAGTATCTGGTGTGAATGGAAATCCTGAATGAGGCAGAGAGTTTGTTGGGTTTTTTTTAAAGTAGATGTTAGGAAACAAGGTGTTAATGTCTGGTGTGAATGGCATTAATGTCTGGTGTGAATGGAAATCCTGAATGAGGCAGAGAGTTTGTTGGGGTTTTTTTTTAAGTAGATGTTAGGACACAAAGTGTTAATGTCTGGTGTGAATGGCATTAATGTCTGGTGTGAATGGAAATCCTGAATGAGGCAAAGTGAGTTCGTTGTTTTTTAAAAGTTCATGTCAGTTAGGAAACATGGTATTAATGTCTGGTTTGAATGGAAATCTTGAATGAGACAAACAGGTTTTTGTTAGCTTTAAACCCCCCCAAAAAAAACATGTAAAATAGGAAACACAGCGTTAATGTCGGCTATCAATGGAAATCCTGAGTGAGGCAAACAGACTTGGTTGTTGTTCTTTAAAGTTTATGTCAAATAGTGAACATTACTGTCTGGTATGAATGGAAATCTTAAATCAAGCAAAGATAGTTTGTTGTTGTTGTTTTTTTAATGTTATTAAACAGGAAACAAGGCATTCATGTCTGCTATGGATGGAAATCTAAAATGAGGCAAACAGAATTTGTTGTTTCTTTTCAAAGTTGATGTTAAATGTTCATC
>NC_134902.1:36511006-36668506 GCF_041734735.1 Babylonia areolata
TCAATCAATCAGTGATAAGAAGACAGGTGTGTCAATCGTATCATGTCAATCGATCAGTGATAAAACAGATGTATCAAATCATATCACATCAATCAATCAGTGATAAGAAGACAGATGTGTCAAATTGTATCACATCATATCAATCAGTGATAAGAAGACACGTGTGTCAATCGTATCATGTCAATCAATCAGTGATAAGACAGATGTGTTAATCGTATCACATCAATCGATCTGTGATAAGAAGACAGGTGTGTCAAATTGTATCACATCAATAATAATAATAATAATTATTATTATTATTATTATGGTATCTATAAAGCGCAAAATCTTGATGAAATCAACTCTAAGCGCACAATCAGTGATAAGAAGACAGGTGTGTCAAATCGTATCACATCAATCGATTAGTGATAAGAAGACAGATGTATCAAATCGTATCACATCAATCGATCCGTGATAAGAAGACAGATGTGTCAAATCATATCACGTCAACTGATCAGTGATAAGAAGACAGATGTATCAAATCATATCATGTCAATCGATCAGTGATAAGAAGACAGGTGTCTCAATCGTATCATGTCAATCGATCAGTGATAAAACAGATGTATCAAATCATATCACATCAATCAATCAGTGATAAGAAGACAGGTGTGTCAATCGTATCATGTCAATCGATCAGTGATAAAACAGATGTATCAAATCATATCACATCAATCAATCAGTGATAAGAAGACACGTGTGTCAATCGTATCACGTCAATCAATCAGTGATAAGAAGACACGTGTGTCAATCGTATCATGTCAATCAATCAGTGATAAGACAGATGTGTTAATCGTATCACATCAATCGATCTGTGATAAGAAGACAGGTGTGTCAAATTGTATCACATCAATAATAATAATAATAATTATTATTATTATTATTATGGTATCTATAAAGCGCAAAATCTTGATGAAATCAACTCTAAGCGCACAATCAGTGATAAGAAGATAGAAGGCAGGTGTGTCAAATCGTTTCACATCAATCGATTAGTGATAAGAAGACAGATGTGTCAATCATATCACATCAATCAATCAGTGATAAGAAGACAGATGTGTCAAATCATATCACGTTCCCACTGGCTGGTGCAACCACAAAGCACAGGAATCAATCAGTGATAAAAAGATAGATGTGTAAAACCGTACCATGTCTGCCCCCCCCCCCACCCCCCTCCTCTCCCCCCCACTCTCCCCAGCTGATGCAATGACAAAACACAGCAATCAATCAATCAGTTATTAAACAAAAGACAGACATGTCAAATCATGTAATGTTCCCCCAGGCCCCCACCCCCGGCAGATACAATGGCAAAATACATCACTCAATCAATCAGTGATAAGAAGACAGATGTGTCAAATCGTATCATATATCAATCAATCAATCAATCAGTGTTAAGAAGACAGATGTGTCAAATAGTATTCATGTCATAAATGAATCCAAAAAATTACAAATGAATGATAAAAAGGCAGACGCAGCAAAAATGCAAATGAATCCCAAAAATATATAGATGAATAATAAAGAGGCAAATGCAGGAAGATACAATATACATGAATGATTAAAAAGGCAAATGCCTCAAATAATATCACATGCTAAAGCATGTTTTTTGTTGCTGTTTTTTTTTTACAGCAGATGTGGTGCAGCATGTTATGTATCTGTCCACAATCACTGACACCTCTCTGAAACTGAAACTGAAGTGTGAAAAATATATAAATGAAAGATACAAAGGTGGAAGGGTCTAATGATACCATGTCCCTGCCAGCTGTAGCAAGGAAAACAAATAAATGAATGAATGATCAAAAGGGAAATGCAAGAAAAAAACAAAAAACAAATAAAATTAAAATTTCAAAAAAAGCAAATGCAGAAAAAAGGAAATTTTCTTCCTAAAATTATGTTTAAGTAACATACTTACTGTGACCCACTAGTGCAGACTCCGGCAGGGGTCTGACATTCCTGTCCTGTGCAAACTACTATCCGCCTATGCGGAGAAAACGAAAGTAGCTATGGCCAATAACCTCTCAGAAGTAGGTAACCTCCCCTTTGCCCCCCTGACTAGCGCCCTCTTTTTCTGGCAGCCATCTTGACTCCTGTTCCTGTGCTCTTCATACGGCAAAGTTTTTTGTTGTTTTTTTCTGTCTGTTCTGTCGATTCTCTGGCGTTCTTGTGTGTGAAATAATATGAATGAAACTAGCCACCATGGTAAAGTGGTTGGTGTCGCAGACTGTTGGGTGGGAAGACGCGGGTTCAATTCCCATCAGAAGCGGTGTTTTTCAGCCCGCAGCCACCTCCTACCCAGAGTTAAGTGTGCTTTGGACTCAAATGGGAGGACTTGGACCACACAGTCGAGTATCATCCACTTCATCTTCTTTGGGTGTGTTGCTCTAATTTCCTGACCAGCACTGCAAGTGTCTGTTTCTCTTGGGCCTGGTTGACACTGGAATATCATTATGACAGGAAGTGTAGAGTACAGCCTTGTCACATAGTCTCAAACCTTAATGGACCTCCACAGCAGCATCACCATCATCATCAGTGTCATCCTCCCCCTTCTTCATCATCAATATAAAAAAAAAAAGTCCAAAATGATGTGGCCTTTCCTGCCCTGTTCTCATGGTGACCTCAGTTTCAATACCCTTCCACTTCCGTGCTTGGGGTGAGTCTTGTCAAGGTCTTCAGTGTCAGCAAATTCTTGGGGGACTGTTGTTGAGGGACATGGTGGCAGTCAGTCCGGCTCCGTGACTAGACCATTATTGTCATCTAGGCCATTACTGTCATCAGTAGGGGGCTTAGTAGGTGGTGTCCTAAGTACATTCAATCAGAACAGGCAGTACTGAGCACCACCGAAGTGACTCAGCAGCACTGCAGGGTCTCATCTGGTGTGTGTGGGGCCTCCTGGCGACCTAACATCGATGGTTCCCTGTGGACTGCCAGTGCAGGGACTGCGACAGATGATGGACGTGTGTGAGGGACTTGGAATAAGTGACGTGGATGAATGCCACTGAAATGGTGCAGATGATGGGGCAGCAAAAAATAAAAACAAAAAGAGAGTTAAAGATATCATCCAACAAAAACAACAACAACAAAAAAAAAGAAGAAAAAAGCCTTACAGTGATTGGCTGACAGGGCGTTGAGCAGAGCCTCCTCATTGGGCATGCGAGCATCCACATGACCTTTGACCGAGCTGCGTGGGGAGGACCACTGGGATGTTCCTGTTGTCGTCTCCCTTGTTGTGGGGGCTGTGGGAATGAAAGAAAAACACATGTCTGTTTTTAAGATTGTATTCTTTGTGAGTTTGCATAGGAAATTTTCTTCCTAAAATTACGTTTAACTAACATACTTACCGTGACCCACAAGTGCAGACTCTGGCAGGGGTCTGACATTCCTGTCCTGTGCAAACTACTATCCGCCTATGCGGAGAAAACGAAAGTAGCTACGGCCGAGAACCTCCCGGAAGTAGGTAACCTCCCCTTTGACTTTTTTCTTCTTTTTTTTTTTTATATTATTCCTGTGTCCTGTTCATCATAGATGTACTGTTAAAAGCTCTTAGATCATACAGTAAGCTCTATATCAATGCACATTATTATTACTATTATAATTATTAGTATCGTTTTTCATTAAAAAGTCAACAGTGAAATGAAACTGAAGGTTAAAAAATTATGATGATTAATTGAAATTTTTTTTTTTTTTAAATTAAAAAAATCATTATTGAATGAAATTAAAGGGTTAGAAAAAAAAAATCAACAGCCGAAAGAAATTAAAGGATTAAAAAAAAAAATCAAATGAAATGTAACAGGACAGGCAAGACAATTTATGAAAAGAAAAAAAAAAAAAAGAAGAAGGGAAGAATGAAAGAAGAGTATCAGTATCAGCAGCTCCTGGAGGCGTCACTGCGTTTGGACAAATCCATATACGCTACACCACATCTGCCAAGCAGATACCTGACCAGCAGTGTAACCCAACGCGCTTAGTCAGGCCTTGAGAAAAAAAAAGAAGAAAAAATGTATAATAAAAAATGAAAAAAAAGAAGATAATAATAACAATAAATGAAAACAGAATAAAAACACAATAATGATGATAAATAAGCAAATAAATGTAAAACATGCAGACACACATTCACACACACACACATGCATAATAGCTATGCAACACACATGCAGTTTCACAGATATGAAAGCACAAACCAACACACATAAACATATAAGAGCCCCCCCCCCCCCGCCCCCTCCTCCCACACACAAATTACCCTGCACCCCGCCTCCCTCCTCCACACACTCATTTCTATGCTACATATCGCACCTACCACAACACACACACACACACAAACACACACACACATCCTCTACACACACACACAAACACACACACAAACAAGCACATGCACAGAGCTCTCCTGACGCATGTGTACACTTACACACTCGCGCACACACACACACACAGACACACACACATACACACAGAGGCTGCAACTGACTGGCCGCAAGAGGGGTGGGAAAAGATCTCTGATGCCAGGAACGTGGCGTCTAGCGTATTGCTCAGTCTAGTGTATTTGGAAGAGCCCACAGAGACTCTGTTCTGTTTTGAAGAAATTTGCACAATGTTGGTTTGGAAATGATGCCGATGTTCGTTTCATTTGCAAAGCATCGTGCTCTACCTTTCATGCTAGACTTACAGCCTCTCCCTCTCTCTACCTTTAGAAGAAAGAAGAAAGAAAGAAAAGAAAAGAAATAACTGAAGGAAGGAAAGAAGATCTGAAAGAAAAAAAAAAAAGGACAGGAGGAAAGAATGGCACAGAAAGAAAAGGAAGAAACAGATTAATGGAGTCTCTCTTCTTTTTTCCCAAGAATTTCCCAAACTTCCATGACTCTCTGTGAACCCTGAAGTGATTCTGTTTTATCCTGCTCGTTAGTCCCTAATTTCTCTCACTTCAAGTTAACAAAAACAAAACAAAAACCCAACAACACATTAAGCTCTTTGCTCAATGGCACTGGTCAATGGTTAATTCCAAGACTTTTCTGGCCCTGGATAGGGTTCTCTCTTTTTTCCAGGACTTTTCTGGTCCTGGATAGGGTTCTCTCCTTTTTCCAGGACTTTTCTGGCCCTGGATAGGGTTCTCTCTTTTTTCCAGGACTTTTCTGGCCCTGGATAGGGTTCTCTCCTTTTTCCAGGACTTTTCTGGCCCTGGATAGGGTTCTCTCTTTTTTCCAGGACTTTTCTGGCCCTGGATAGGGTTCTCTCCTTTTTCCAAGACTTTTCTGGCCCTGGATAGGGTTCTCTCTTTTTTCCAGGACTTTTCTGGCCCTGGATAGGGTTTTCTCCTTTTTCCAAGACTTTTCTGGCCTGGATAGGGTTCTCTCCTTTTTCCAGGACTTTTCTGGCCCTGGATAGGGTTCTCTCCTTTTTCCAGGACTTTTCTGGCCCTGGATAGGGTTCTCTCCTTTTTCCAAGACTTTTCTGGCCTGGATAGGGTTCTCTCCTTTTTCCAGGACTTTTCTGGCCCTGGATAGGGTTCTCTCCTTTTTCCAGCACTTTTCTGGCCTGGATAGGGTTCTCTCCTTTTTCCAGGACTTTTCCAGACCATTAGTGGGAACAAAAGGAAATTTTTTTTTTTTCCAAAAATTACGTTTATCTAACATACTTGACTGTGACCCACTAGTGCAAACTCCAGCAGGGAGTCCGATTCCTGTCCTGTGCAAACTACTATCCGCCTATGCGGAGAAAATGAAAGTAGCTACGGCTGATAACCTCCCCGGAAGTAGGTTACCATTATTTTTCCACCCGACGTTTCCAGCCCTGGAAATGGTTCTCTCTTCTTTTTTCCCCAAGAATTTCCTAAACTTCCATGACTCTCTGTGAACCCTGAAGTGATTCTGTTTTATCCTGCTTGTTAGTCCCTAATTTCTCTCACTTCAAGTTAACCTTGCCCATTAGTCTTAATTTCTCTGAGATAGCAAGGTGATTCAGACTTGCCTTGCCCATTAGTCTAAAATTTTCGATCTGAGATAGTAAGGTGAGTGCACCTGTGTGTGTATGTGTGTTGCAGAGATGTGTCTTCTGGATGGCCTCACTGGTGGGTGGGTGGCTGTTCAATGGAGGCACAGATGTATTCTGGCACTTGTTTCTCTCTCTGTGTGCATGGGGGGCAGGTGGGGGGGAGGTATGGAGGGGAGAAACAGGAGGAGGAGGTGAGGAACAAAATGTCGAGCGCTAAGAGCAGTACATCTGGAAAAAAAACTCAAAACATGCTGTATGAATTATCATTACCATTATTCTGATTATGACCTAAAGTGCCCTATTAGTCTTCCTACAATCCAAGACAGTCAGGCGATCCTGAGTCTGACTCACCGTGCCCGTTAGCGGCGGTGGCTGCGGTGGTGTTGGTGGTGGCAGTGTTCTCCACATTGATCTTGTCCCCGTGGTTCAGGGGCACAAATGCGGCCTCCTCCTCACCCCCTGGGGTGGGGGCAGCGAGGATCTTGGGCGGGAAACCCACACGCAGCTTCTGGTGCTCGGGGGGGATCAAGGTCTCCTCGTACACCAGCTTCTGCAGCTGGGCAAAGGTCACGTCCTCTGCCAAGGTCACCGTGGCCTGGGACACATTGACACACACACACACAAGTGGAGGGTGCTCTGGATTGGGATTAAATAAAAATTCTAATACTTTTTTTGGTGGAGGGGAGGGGATGAGGTAATGCAGGTGGGTGGGGGAGTTAGGGGGTTATCCATGCAGCAGGCTTTCAGTTAACCGAAAGTAATCAAAAGTTTTAATGGAGTAAGCTTTTTAGCTGAATCCCTTCCTCCTTGCTCCTCCCACACCTCCCTCATAAAAAAAAAAAGAATCCCCCACTACCCCAACAAAAAACAAAATATAGGGCTGAAAGCAGGCACACACACACACACACACACACACACACAGAGGCACACACCTGTACAAACAAACACCTGTATACACACACAGACGCACACACAAACCTGTATGCACAAACACACAAAACACCTGTATAAACACACACATTTATATACACATTCACATAGAATCCCCTCGTATACATAACTACCACACACACACACACACACACACACACACACACACACACAAACTGCATACAAACACACACTCACACATCCTCCCTCCCACCCATGCCCCCCTCCACCCCCCCCACACACACACACACACCCCTGACTTCCTCCACACACACACACACACCTGTACCCACATACCAACACACCCACACAGCACCGACACGCAGCCTTACCGAGAGGCCCCCAGCAGCGACCACCCTGATCTTCTTCTCCTTGGTAACCGCTCTGGGGGTGGGTGGGGGGGTGGAGGTGGACGACTGGGGGGGAGACGCAGCCGCCGCCTCGTGGTTGGGGGTGGACTTGGGGGTAGCTGGTGGGGTGGATGGAGCCGAAGACGATGACGATGATGAGGCTTTCACCGCTGAGGAAGCTCTGGTTTTGGTCAGCGAGGTCTGTAACATGGTGGTTCAGTTCCACTTCAGTTTGGTTCACCCACCCGGCCTGCATGGCCACCCCCACTGCATGGCCACCCAGCCCGCATGGCCACCCCCACTGCATGGCCACCCAGCCTGCATGGCCACCCCCACCACCCACCACCGCCCATTGTGCTGACAAACGTGTCCAGGGACAAAGCTTACAAAACATACCACACACCATCTTCATCATTTCACCTGCGGAAAGCAAAAATTATATATATATATATCTTGAAGAGAGAACCAGGTAGAAGTAGTACAGCATGGAGTCTCCCGTCGGACCAACGGACGAGTAGGCAGGCAGGCTTATCTGTCGGTGTGTGTCCTCAAATGGGAGAAGATGCGCAGCACTTCCCACAGGTGTTGCAAGGGAAAACGTCTCCAGAAGTTGAGCCCTGCTTCCTTCGCTCAGACTTCTCCTTAATGGCCAGCGTTCTCTGGTTTTCAAACGTCTTTATGCCACTAGAGCATAGCATCCTCCAGCGAGAGCGGTCAAGGGCACCAGTTTCCCAGGAAGCGATGTCTATGTCACAGGCTTTGAGGTTTGTCTTCAAGGTGTCCTTGAAGTGCTTGCAGGATCTTCCAAGTTCGCGGTGGCCTTCCTTCAGCTGGCCATACAAAAGCATCTTCGGGATCCTGCTGTCTGTCATGCAGACAACGTGTCCTGTCCAGCATAGCTGGCGCTGGATCAGAAGGCTTTCGATGCTGGGCAGGCCGCTCCTCTCTAGGACCTGGAGGTTGGAGACCCTGTCTTGCCACTTAATGCCGAGGATCTTTCATAGGCACCTCTGGTGAAACTGCTCAAGTTGTTGAATGTGACGGCGATACGTCGCCCATGTTTCACAGCAGTACAACAAGGTGGTCAGCACAACAGCTCTGTAGGTTTTGATTTTGGTGCTGAGCCTGATGCCTTTGTTGTTCCACAGCCTGTTGCTGAGTCTGTCAAAGGCGGAGCTGGCCTTGGTGATGCGCAGCGTCACTTCTGCATCAAGGGCTCCGTTGCTACATAGGGTGCTGCCCTGGTAGCAAAACTTGTTGACTCACTTGATCTCTGTGTCACTGATCTTGATTGCAGGTGGGGGGGGGAGGCACTGGCGTTCTGTGAGCTGGCTGGTTGGTACATGGACTCAGTCTTGCTGAGGCTGATGGTGAGTCCAAATATATATATATATATATATATATATATATATATATATATTTTTTTTTTTTTTTTTTTTTTTTTTGAGAGAGAACCAGGTAGAAGTACAGTAATATTATGGCTGCCTATACGGTGGGGGTGAAAACGATAACAAGCATAAGCCCACTCACACACCTGAGTGAAGGAGGTAGTTGCTTCCCACAGACACAGAAAGAAAGGACAATTATACATGCTAAAACCAAAACTTGCAATGATGAATACACAGCCAAGCATTCCAACAGGCAATGTTCCCATTTAAACAAAACACAGTATCATAAAACTACCCCAAATATAAAATCCAATGAGAGTTAGATCTGCTTTTTTCTTCTTTTTTTTAAATCTGAGAATAGATACAGGTCAACTGACAAGGTAGGCCAACAGTCAAAAATGAAATGAAAATGAAATGATGGTGCTTAGAGCCTCGCCGACCACTAAAGCCATCTCAAGGCTATCGCCACGTTAATAACTACTACAAGGATAAAAAAACAAACAATTAAAACGAGTCACCACTTCAAACTTTCCACTCCAAAGTTTAAAAAAAAAACTTCCATAGTTTAAAACCTTCAAATCTGGTTAAAAATGTTCACTTCTTTTAAGAAGTCCATCAGCGCCCACGGAGGGACATCACGAAACAAGGTCTTCAAAGAAACCGCCGTGTAATGCCTGTGTCTAACGTCATGCAGCAACAGTCAGAAAGAGATGGAAGAAAGAAAAGACAGGAACAGAACGAGTGAGAGAGATGAGGAAATTCCCTGCACAGAATTTCCAGGTGAGGACATCACTTATTTTTGTTGTCTCCCCCCCTC
This sequence comes from Babylonia areolata, assembly GCF_041734735.1. Lineage (NCBI taxonomy): Eukaryota > Metazoa > Mollusca > Gastropoda > Neogastropoda > Buccinidae > Babylonia > Babylonia areolata. Next base: position 36,520,510 of record NC_134902.1, read on the forward strand.
CCTTTTTTTTTTTTTTTTATATATTTTTTTTTATAGACTAGTCTTTCATTTATTCAAGAATTATTTATTTATTTATGTACGCTTATAGTTGACTTCATCAAGTTTTTGCACCTTATACATATTATTATTCTTCGTTGTAGTTCTTTTTTATGTATTTATCTATTATTCATTCACCTTTTTTTTTTTTCCAAGGCCTGACTAAGCGCGTTGGATTACGCTGCTGGTCAGGCATCTGCTTGGCAGATGTGGTGTAGCGTATATGGATTTGTCCGAATGCAGTGACGCCTCCTTGAGCTACTGAAACTGAAACTGAATTTATTCAAGAATGATATTCTAGTATATTATGAACAATAAATAATACATAACACTAAGGCCTAACTTGATTGGTCTTTGCTTTTTTACGATTACAAAAGCTTTCCGTTTTTTAAGTACTTGAGGAGTAGGGAGGCGGTGGTGGTGGCGGATAAAATGAGTACCACGAGTTTTCTTTTTGTGTGCGCCTAATGTGTGTGTATGGATGCATTCCCCTGGTAACTGTCTATTTATGTTTTTCGCAATGTACAAAAGTACCATTCTATATCTTTGTTTGTATATCTGTATATATGTATATATATATATATTATATATATATATATGTATATATTATATATATATATATATATATGTATATATATATATACACACTTTATTTGTTATTGAAAGAGCCCTTGTTGTTCCCTGGAGAGCTACAACACAACGACGACAGACCAGAGACAATGCACTGAGCTATTTTTGTGTCATCATGGCCAACCATGAATTCCTAAATGATGCTGGAAAACCGCCAGAGCATTTAATTCTTTTGTGTGATGCTCACACACACATACCCAGGCACACAGAGCACGCACACGCACACACACACACACAGAGCACACACACACATGCACACACACACACACATAGCACACACACACACACACATAGCACACACACACACAAACACACACACATCCTCCCTATCTCTCACTATAGAATGGTACTTTTGTACACTGCGAAAAACAAATGGACAGATTTCAGGGGAACACATCCATACACACACATTTATGCGCCCACAAAAAGAAAACTTCTGGTACTCATTTTCAGTCTAATATCATCATCTTAGATGAACAGACTATAAATGAATAAACGACGATGTCTCTCTGTCCCCCCCCACCAAAGACGACTTACCCTGCTGGGACTCTGACGTTTACTGCCACCGGCAGGGGAAGTGGAGAAGTCTCCTGATTTCCGACACTGCTGTTGTGGAGCGTTGGCTTCGATCTTCTTCTTCACCTGCCGCTCCGATTCACTCTTCCTCAGCTCCTCCTTATGGATGCCCTGACTCTGCACCAAACAGCGGCTTCAGTTTCACTTTCAGTTTCGCAAGGAGGTGTCACTGCATTCAGACAAATCCTTTCCACGACACACCACACATGCTAGGCAGATGCCTGACCAGCAGCATAACCCAACGCGCTTGGTTTGGCCAAGCGCATGTTCATATACATGTATGCATGTACTTTTCTCCCCCCCCCCCCAACCCCCCTCCCAACCTATCAGAGTGGATTTCTTCTACAGAATTTTGCCAGAAGACGCCACTCCGTGTCATGGGTTCTTTTTCAGTGCGTCAAGTGCATGCTGAATATGGGACCTCCGTTTGTCATCTTATCCGAATGACAGTTTGATTTTCCAGTCCAAGTTGGGAGAAAGGGCGAGGTCATGAATGATTCAAACCCAGACTTCATGGACATTGTACCAGCGGAGGACCGTCCACCTTCCTCCTCCTCACATCACACCACCCACACTCCCTCTGTTTGCAAGAGTACTTCAAATCCACACCTGTTGCAATTATCATCAATCTTTGGCTTCAGCAATGTATTCAACCAGATTCAGATACTGTCCGAATTTCACACAGAGAATTCTCTTCAAACAAATAGTATTTCAATATATTACATAACAATACATACACAGGAATCTGTTCTAATAAAAAGTAACAAAATACAAAAAAATACAGCCCAAATTTCGTACATATAAATCTGTTCTAATAAAAAGTAACAAAATACAACACAATACAGCCCAAATTTCATACACAGAAATCTGTTCTGATAAAAAGTAACAAAATACAACACATTACAACCCAAATTTAATACACAAATTTGTTCTGATAAAAAGCAACAAAATACAATATGATACAGCCAAAATGTTGCACAGAGAAATAAGTCAAGATGCAAAATAGAAAACAACACAATATAATAAAGCCCAATTTTCACACAGAGAAATTAAATAAGAAATACAAGACAACTGACAAGACAAGACAAGACGTGATGAGACAAGACATGATGATGAGACAAGACGTGATGATGAGACAAAACATGATGAGACAAGACATCATGAGAGACAAGATGTGATGAGACAAAACATGATGATGAGACAAGACATGATGAGACAAGACATGATGATGAGACAAGACGTGATGATGAGACAAGACATGATGAGACAAGACATGATGAGACAAGACGTGATGATGAGACAAGACGTGATGATGAGACAAGACGTGATGATGAGACAAGACGTGATGAGACAAGACGTGATGAGACAAGACATGATGATGAGACAAGACATGATGATGAGACAAGACGTGATGAGACAAGACATGATGAGACAAGATGTGATGAGACAAGACGTGATGAGACAAGACGTGACGTGATGAGACAAGACGTGATGAGACAAGACATGATGAGACAAGACGTGATGTGATGAGACAAGACGTGACGTGATGAGACAAGACATGACGTGATGAGACAAGACGTGATGAGACAAGACGTGACGTGATGAGACAAGACGTGATGAGACAAGATATGATGAGACAAGACGTGATGAGACAAGACGTGATGATGAGACAAGACGTGAAGAGACAAGACGTGATGATGAGACAAGACATGATGAGACACGACAAGACGTGATGATGAGACAAGATGTGATGAGACAAGACATGATGAGACAAGATATGATGAGACAAGATGTGATGAGACAAGACGTGATGATGAGACAAGACGTGATGAGACAAGACAGGACGTGATGACGACAAGACGTGATGAGACAAGACATGATGACGACAAGACGTGATGATGAGACAAGACGTGATGAGACAAGACATGATGACGACAAGACGTGATGAGACAAGACGTGACGTGATGAGACAAGACGTGATGAGACAAGATAAGACAACACAACACACGACACGACAACAAACACACGACAGTCTCCATCAGCCGACCTGGTAACCAGACAGGATGATCTTTGAGGCCTCCTCGGCATTCCACTTGGGTCTGCTGGCTCCAGTCTCGCAGGGTTCCACCTCCTTCTTGTCTCTGCTCTCCGTCAGATGCAGTATGGCTGACACTATCTTCTGCTGGAGTAGTTCGATGCCAAACTCTCCTGTTCATGCAGGAAGTGTCACTATGTATATTCCATGTTGCCTGTTAGAGCTCTCTCATGTGGATGACATAAACGTACACTCACAAGAATCTATAAATGCGTATGTACATACGTGCTTGAACATTCATTTTGACGGTCCCGTCTACATTCATATTCAAAGAATAAAATGACTGGTACAATCTTCACATTCACACACACACACACACATACACACACACACACACACATCCACAAATCCAAATCCCAAAATCACCGGTAAACATACATAAATATGCTCACACATATGCACACACACACACACACACACGAATTCATAGAAACATACATAAAAATTAGTGCACACACACACACACACACACACACAAATTCATAGAAACATACATAAAAATTAGTGCGCACACACACACACACACACACACACACACACATTCACATCCATCCCCACTCAGACACACACACCCCACTCTCTCCTCACTCACCCCTGCCCACCAAACACACACACACACACACACATGCACCCCCACATTCCCGTGTACATCAAAGAGAAGTGAACCACAGACCAGGGAAATGCTTCAGCACCAGGTCCTGCGCCACCTGGTAGACGTTGCTGTTCAGCTCTGGATCCGACTCGTTCTCCCACCACTGCACCACGTCCACACGCGACTTTCCTCCCCACTCCAGAGGTACTGGGATCCTACATGGCAAATAATAATAATAATAATAATAATGGATACTTATATAGCACACTATCCAGAAATCTGCTCTAGGTGCTTTACAAAAACGCTTATGTTAACATAAAACATTATATCTATGTTACATACACACACCAAAATGTGACCACACACACACACACACATACGCACACACACACACACTGCATACATACATTTTAACATACATGTGTATCTAACAGCTACCCTAACACATACGCACACATAGGCAGGCACAAACTTACATAAACACACGCACACACAATACACATTCATATACATGCATGTAGTTATGTACACTTACATATGTATACACACATAGTCAAGCACACCTAACGAAAAGGAAGTGGACCTGCCACAATTGAACTTATTGCTGAGGGAAAAGGTGAAATACCTAAATATCAATAGCCAAGTGGCTAAAGTGTTGGACTTTCAATCTGAGGGTCCCGGGTTCGAATCTCGGTGGCGCCTGGTGGGTAAAGGGTGGAGATTTTTCCCATCTCCCAGGTCAACATATGTGCAGACCTGCCAGTACCTGAACCCCCTTCGTGCGTATACGCACGCAGAAGATCAAATACGCACGTTAAAAATCCTGTAATCCATGTCAGCGTTCGGTGGGTTATAGAAACAAGAACACACCCAGCATGCACACCCCCAAAAATGGAGTATGGCTGCCTACATGGCGGGGTAAATAAACAAAACGGTCATGCACGTAAAATGTTAAATGTTACATGTTTGTCTGAGTGTGTAGTTGTGCGTGCCTGAAATCTGATTGAACGACACAGGAAACGAATGATGAGTGCCCAATGGCAGCCGTCAGTCGGCTCTACCCAGGTAGGCAGCCTGTTGTGTAAATGACTCCGTGTGTGTAAAGCGCTTAGAACTTGGTCTCCAACCGAGGATAGGCACTATATAAATATCCATATCCGTATCCAAAATATGGCAGAGAACAACAAGCAGGAAATGTCTCCACAGAGCAAAATTTTAATAATGACATTTTTTATCTTTTTTTTTTTTTTTATAAAAGGATGGGCCAGTACAAGAACAAATTATCAAATTCATCAACAGTAAAGGAAGATGGTATCAGAAAAGGTATATAATTCATTGTTATTATATATATATAAAAAAAAATGAAAATCTTAAAAAAAAAAAAACTAAAAAAAAACATGGGGGAGTATCAGGGCAAATGACGATTGTGATCAGAAAAAAAAGGGGAAATTAATCAAACAAATCAGTTCTCTTGACAGACTGATCTCTGGGGTGGGAGCAATACAAAGTTTACATGAATAAAACTGTTGTTGAGAGTAATACAACGCACTGCAGAGTAATACAATGCACTGCACTGCAATAAAATGTAGCGCAATACAATACCATACCACACCACACCATACTACCATACGATACGAAACCACACAATACCATACTTCCAAAAGTACCACACCAAACCATACCATACAATGCAATACAATGAACTAAACACTGAAGAACAGTCAACTCAGTGAACTTCAGCCCCACACAGCATTAACTCTCTCCGGACGAAGGAATGCATGAGCATTCTTACATAAAATGTATTCGGTTTCAGACGACGGAATGGAATAGCATTTTCAAGAAATAAAAATCCATCACACGCTGTACATGTGATTCTGTGATTAGCCAATTGTAATTTTTTTCCAAACCCTTACAAATGGGCCGTCTGTGGAGAAAAGCAAGGGAGAAAACTTGTCGTCCTCAGTGAGTTAAGCAAAAAAGCTGAATAATCTTCAAAACGCACAATGACCAACGGAGACCACCAAACCCAAGCCCCACAGGTAAAGAACCACAACCCCCATATAAACATCTTGACCCTAACAACATTCGCTACTAAGTCCACAACCCCCATATAAACATCTTGACCCTAACAACATTCGCTACTAAGTCCACAACCCCCATATAAACATCTTGACCCTAACAACATTCGCTACTAAGTCCACAACCCCCATATAAACATCTTGACCCTGACAACATTCGCTACTAAGTCCACAACCCCCATATAAACATCTTGACCCTAACATTCGCTACTAAGTCCACAACCCCCATATAAACATCTTGACCCTGACAACATTCACTACTAAGTCCACAACCCCCATATAAACATCTTGACCCTAACATTCGCTACTAAGTGCACAACCCCCATATAAACATCTTGACCCTAACAACATTCGCAACTACGTCCACAACCCCCATATAAACATCTTGACCCTAACAACATTCGCTACTAAGTCCACAACCCCCATATAAACATCTTGACCCTAACAACATTCGCTACTAAGTCCACAACCCCCATATAAACATCTTGACCCTGACAACATTCACTACTAAGTCCACAACCCCCATATAAACATCTTGACCCTAACAATATTCGCTACTAAGTCCACAACCCCCATATAAACATCTTGACCCTAACAACATTCGCTACTAAGTCCACAACCCCCATATAAACATCTTGACCCTGACAACATTCACTACTAAGTCCACAATCCCCCATATAAACATCTTGACCCTAACAACATTCGCTACTAAGTCCACAACCCCCATATAAACATCTTGACCCTAACAACATTCGCTACTGAGTCCACAACCCCCATATAAACATCTTGACCCTAACAACATTCGCTACTGAGTCCACAACCCCCATACAAACATCTTGACCCTAACAACATTCGCTACTAAGTCCACAACCCCCATATAAACATCTTGACCCTAACAACATTCGCTACTAAGTCCACAACCCCCATATAAACATCTTGACCCTAACAACATTCGCTACAAAGTCCTTAGAGTCCTGTCATTGCTAACTGCAAAGCCCATTCCAAAACTTCAATAAAACTGAGCATTACTCAAAAACAGAATTTCATAAACCAAATATCTTTTGTGAAATCAAGCCATCTACAAGAAACCCAGCATCTGTGTCTCACATCTGAATGCTTGACGTGAACATCAGCCAAGTGGTTTGTTTATGATTTTATTGGATTTCCGTCCAGGAGGCCTGGAGTTCAAATCCCAACATGAGTATGATGTGTCTGAGTCGAAATTTCACTGTTTTCTTGTTCTGATCAACGAATGTGCTGACCTGAAAGCCCCCAAACCTTCCCCATGTGCATAAGCAAAAATTCACAAAATAAACATAAAAGGTATTTCACATCAGCATTTAGAAGGTAATGGAACAGCACACACCGTATTGCAATGTATTTGTATTCTATCATATTGTATTGCATTGCACTGTATTGCACCCCTTCTTTGTTAAAATCAGGATGCTCTCCCCAGGAACACTGATGGCATGACTTTTTTTTTCTCGAATTTTTTTCCACCTATAAATTATTCATTTTCCTATCAAAGTGGATTTTTCTGCACAATTTTGCCAAGGATAAACCTTTCATTACCAAGGGTTCTTTTACGTGTGCTAAGTGCATGTTGCATACAGGACCTCGGTTTATCATCTCATCTGAGTGACTAGCGTCCAGACCACCACTCAAGGTCCAGTGGAGGGGGAGAAAATGCTGGCCAGAGTGGGGTTGGAACCAGTGCGCTCAGTCTCTGGCTTCCTGGGTTGACTTGTTATCAATGGGCCAACACTGCTGGCAAATACAGTACACAGCTCCTCTTCTTCTTCATTCATCGATTGTGGGCTGCAGCTCCAACAGTTACATGTATACACAAGTGGGCTTTTATGTGTATGACCATTTTTATCCCGCCATGTGGGCAGTCATACTCCATTTTCGGATGGTGTGTATGTCAGGTATGTTTCTGTTTCCATAGCCCACCAAATGCTGACACGGGTTAACATGCGCATCTGATCTGCATGCGTATGCAAAGGAAGGGGGTTCAGGCACCAGCAGGTCTGCACACCTGTTGACCTGGGAGATGGGGAAATATCTCCACCCTTTACCCACCAGGCTCTGTGACAGGGATTTGAACCTGGAACCCTCAGACTGAAAGTCCAACACTTACACCACCCTGCTGTTGCGCCCGTCAACACAGCTGCTCAAACAGGCAGGCCAGAAACCAATGCACATGTATGACAAAAGCAGACTGACAGAGAGGGATATAAGAGCTGCAGCCTATCAGCTGAAAGCATGTTGTTTGTGGCACTCACTCTCGGGGGCGGTGGTCGTAGAACTTGCCGTTGTAGTAGTGTTTGAAGCCGCAGCTGCACTGGGCATTGGGGCCAGCTGGCTCCAGGGTGATGTCCCCTTCATGGTACTCCACAGTGCTGTCCGCTCGCACGTAGCGGAACTTGTGTTCCCTGAGAGGAAAAGGGAAAATAGGTTGTTCCATGATTTGAGAAGGAAAAAAGAAAAGAAAGAAAAGAAAGAAAAAAGTAAGCAAGGAAAAAAAAAAAGTTGTGTTTCCTGACTCAATCTTTTTCCATAATTAGAGTGTAATGGGACATTGAACAAAATTCCTCTCTTCCTTCATTTCAATGAACTCCCATTGAATAAAACGAAACACAAATCAAAACACCAGCTCATGTTTTGGAAGATCTTTCCAAATTTCTTGACTTAAAATTTTGAGGTGGCTCAATTTAAAGAGTCTATGGGATGGAGCTGAATAATTTACTGACATTCAAGTTCACCATCAACACCCACTTCAGGTGACATAGTTGACAGGATAGCCCATCCCAGGAGAACGTGGGGAAGGGACCTAACTGCTGGTGAGAACATAACAGATCCTGCAAAGGATTAATTCTCCCCTCTTATCAGCACTCAATCTGATTCTAAATACAATGCTGTTTCAGCATCAAAAGGCTCAAAACTTCAGGCATCAAAAGGCTTAAAACTATCGTTTCTTACATGTGATCAGGTCAGTGCCATAAGAGATACGTCATGTCATTGGTCTTGCTTTTGGAGAAAAAAAAATTTGCAAGGGTTCATGGAATTAAATCTTGCTTTCAACTCGGCTCCAAACTCTAACAGAATGATGGCAAAAAACATGCACACCCAACTTACGACTGACAGAACGGGCAGCTCTGGTTCAGCTCTGGTACCAGGCAATCCTTTTCCGTGTTGTAACGACATGATATTTCTGAAAGCAAAGCATCAACTGGGTACACAAACTTCATTCACACGATAAGACACACCAGGTTCTTACAATGCCAGAGTGTTTCCAGACCGCTCACAGAAAAACCAAACCAAATGAACTGCAGTTAGGTGTATCTATACTGAATGCTTGCTTTAATGTTTCTTCATCATCCAGCGTGTTTGTTCAATTGTTGCCTAATTGAAGACAACATTTAGATGGGTAGGCATATTAAAAAAAAAGTTGCTTTAGAAAGATGAAACTTCTATTATGCTTTTGTTAATCTGAAAAGAGCTAAATAAATACATACACATACATGAAAACACAAATACACAAACAACACACTTACCCACACACATAAATCCCAAGTGGACAACACAAATAAAAATACTAAAAAGAGAATCTGAATGTCTTTTACACATGAAACAAACATAACAGAATCTTTTACAAATGAAACAAACATAACAGAGTCTGAATGTCTTAACACATGAAACAAACATATCATCTTAAAAACATGAAACTAACAACAAAAGCAAATGTGAATATATGTAAAACAACTCACCATGAGAAGAAGAAGAAGAAGAAGAAGAAGAAGAAGAAGAAGAAGAAAGGTTCAACCAAACAAAACAAACAAAAAATGCAGAAAGAAAAACAACAGCACAAGACAGAACGAGCAAGAAACGTTCTGGCAAAGGCAAACAGGAAGAAAGTGGACCTGACGATAATTGGTGAAGGTAAGAAGGAAAAAAAAAGGGTAAAACCAAACAAAAACAAAAAAATGCAGTAACAAAAAAACAACAACAAAAGTCAGAACAAGCAAGAAAAGTTGTGGCCAACACAAAGAGGAAGAAACAGGAACTGACGATAATCGGTGAAGGTGTACAACTTGGAGGTGTTCAGCTCCCCAATCTCCTTGGTGGCCAGTTCATACAGACGGCCCCCTTTGCGCAGCATGCCCTCTGTCACCTCCAGGGCTATCAGTGAACTGCACCGCAGGCACCGCACCAAGGCCCGGTCCTGCACCAGCTGGTGCGTCTTGTCGATCACCATCTCCAGCGTCACTCCCACAAACCCTGAAAAAACATGTCAGGGTTTTTGACTCACTTGTGTAAACAAAGTGAGTCTATGTTTTAACCCGGTGTTCGGTTGTCTGTGTGTGTGTGTGTGTGTCCGTGGTAAACTTTAACACTGACATTTTCTCTGCAAATACTTTGTCAGTTGACACCAAATTAGGCATAAAAATAGGAAAAATTCAGTTCTTTCCAGTCATCTTGTTTAAAACAATATTGCACCTCTGGGATGGGCAACAAAAAAAAAAAATGAAGCCTAATTATATGCAAACTGCATTTACTGTTATATTTTTTGTATTCTCTAAACTTGGCACTTTCATCTGATATTCTGACCCAACAACAAGAGCAGTCATTATTATCATTTTTTTGTTCAAGCAGGAACTTTTCTTGCTAAGCATGGAAGTTTTATTTATTTTGCAAACGTTTTGGTGCAGATAGTAAAAAAAGGGAAATTAATCTGTAATTAATGCTAGGGGACTTAATTTGCTTTAAACTGATCTTTCTCATCTTAAACATTACATTTTGAAATTATACTCAATACATAAAAAGCTTGGATTTTTTTTTTTAAGTGTATCATAAGTGAGTCTTGAAGGCCTTGCCTCTCTTGTTTTCTTCCCTTTCTTTTCTTTTCTTCTTCTTTTTTTTTTTTTTTTTTTTTTTTGTGCCCCGGATTTTGGGAAATCCTCAGATTTCACTGGGAACAGAGTTGATGGGCACAACAGCCGGGTGGTTAAAGTGTTGGACTTTCAATCTGAGGGTCCCAAGGCCAGCATTCGGTGGGTTATGGAAACAACAACATACCCGGCATACACCCACCCACCTCCGAAAACAGAGTGTGACTGCCTACATGGTGAGGTAAAAACGGTCACACATGTAAAAGCCCACTTGTGTATATGAGTGAACATGGGAGTTGCAGCCCACGAATGAAGAAGAAGACTGGGAACAGCATGTCAGTAACAAGGAAGTGAGCAGACAGACAGGCAGACATCAATAACATCAGGGAGGATGTGAAACCATGATGCTGGAGGTGACTGGGCCATATTCTGAGCATGTCTAGAACCAGACATTCTTACACTGCCCACGGATGATCAGCACTTGGGGAAAGAGAGGCAGACCACCGGGCACGCTGAGAAGAAGTGTGGAAGTGGAAATGAAAACGGCAGGCAAGACCTGGAATGAAATCAGATGGGTCGCTCAAGACAGAAATGAACTGGAGAAGGCTAACTCTCAGACTCTATCACTGCATGAACCACACTGAGAGATACAGACAACTGCAGCGTTGGTCAGGAAATCAGAGCAAGACTCCTGGAGACACATCAGTGAAATGGATAAATCTCCACTGTCCCAGTCTTCCCACTGGAGCCCAGTGCATTCAACTCTGGGTACGAGGCGGCCACATGTAAAATAACAACCTACCTATTACAGGAATCAAACCAAGCTTCCTCCTAGTCCTCAGGCTATGATGCTACCCACTTCGCCACAGCGGTTGGTGATTTTTTTTCCTTAATAATATAGTATTCTAATCAACTTCCCCCAACCCAATTCTTTGTCACTTTCTCTCCTTCCTTCGGAATTGGTGAGCTGCAACTCCCATGTTTACTCACATGCACTAGAGGATTTTTACATATAAGACCATTTTCATCCGGGAAATTTCATAGGTATGCTTCTTTTGTGAGCTGCATTTCCCACAACGTTCTCTCATATACACAAGTGGGCTTTTACATGTATGACCATTTTTACCCCTGCCATGTAAGCAGTCATACCCCATTTTGAGGGTGGGGTACATGCCGGGTATGTTCTTGTTTCCATAACCCACCGAACCCCCCACATGGATTACATGATTTTTAACATATGTATTTGACCAAGCAGGTCTGCACATCTGTTGACCTGGGAGACTGGAAAAATCTCCACACTTTACCCACTAGGCACCGAGACTGGGACTGGAACATGGGACCCTCAGATTGAAAATCAAATGCTTTTATGGCTCTGCCGTTGCGCCTGTCCATGTCAGCGATGAGCTGAAAGCTGGCTGGCACACTCAATCATAATCCTGAGATAGAGGGCAGAATTCTTCTTCTTCTTCTTCTTCTGCGTTCGTGGGCTTCAACTCCAACGTTCACTTGTATATGCGAGTGGGCTTTTTACGTGTATGACCATTTTTACCCCGCCATGTAGGCAGCCATACTCCGCTTTCGGGATGTGCATGCTGGGTATGTTCTTATTTCCATAACCCACCGAACGCTGACATGGATTACAGGATCTTTAACATGCGCATTTGATCTTATGCTTGCGTATACACACGAAGGGGGTTCAGGCACTGGCAGGTCTGCACATATGTTGACCTGGGAGATCGTAAAAATTTCCACCCTTTACCCACCAGGCACCGTCACCGTGATTCTAACCCGGGACCCTCAGATCGAAAGTCCAACGCTTTAACCATTCGGCTATGGCGCCTGTTGGGCAGAATTCAATCAATGAATAAGAAAAAAACTGGAGAAAAAAAAAATCAACTGACTGACTTTAACAACTACCGTACACTGAAGCAGGAGGGAGGACCCTACCTTTAGATCTGAAGATGTATTGGTGGACGTCCGCCACTAAGGCAGGTCGCACTCTGTAGGTGTCATGGAACACCTCCTCCATGGCTGACACCAGTCGCTGGATGTAGTTGTGCTGTAACACACAGGGAATGTACATCATGACATGACAGAGCGTTTACTTCTTCTGGACACAGTGCTATTACTACTTCTTCTGACACAGTGCTATTACTACTTCTGGACAGAGTGCTAGTACTACTTCTTCTGGACAGAGTGCTATTACTACTTCTTCTGGACAGAGTGCTATTACTACTTCTTCTGGACAGAGTGCTATTACTACTTCTGGACACAGTGCTATTACTACTTCTTCTGGACAGAGTGCTATTACTACTTCTTCTGGACAGAGTGCTATTACTACTTCTGGACAGAGTGCTATTACTACTTCTTCTGACAGAGTGCTATTACTACTTCTTCTGGACAGAGTGCTATTACTACTTCTGGACAGAGTGCTATTACTACTTCTTCTGGACAGAGTGCTATTACTTCTTCTGGACAGAGTGCTATTACTACTTCTGGACAGAGTGCTATTACTACTTCTTCTGGACAGAGTGCTATTACTACTTCTTCTGGACAGAGTGCTATTACTTCTTCTGGACAGAGTGCTATTACTACTTCTTCTGACAGAGTGCTATTACTACTTCTTCTGGACAGAGTGCTATTACTACTTCTTCTGACAGAGTGCTATTACTACTTCTTCTGGACAGAGTGCTATTACTACTTCTTCTGGACAGAGTGCTATTACTTCTTCTGGACAGAGTGCTATTACTACTTCTTCTGACAGAGTGCTGTTACTTCTTCTGGACAGAGTGCTATTACTACTTCTTCTGACAGAGTGCTATTACTACTTCTTCTGGACAGAGTGCTATTACTACTTCTGGACAGAGTGCTATTACTACTTCTGGACACAGTGCTATTACTACTTCTTCTGGACAGAGTGCTATTACTACTTCTTCTGGACAGAGTGCTATTACTACTTCTGGACAGAGTGCTATTACTACTTCTTCTGACAGAGTGCTATTACTACTTCTGGACAGAGTGCTATTACTACTTCTGGACAGAGTGCTATTACTTCTTCTGGACAGAGTGCTATTACTTCTGGACAGAGTGCTATTACTACTTCTGGACAGAGTGCTATTACTACTTCTTCTGGACAGAGTGCTATTACTTCTTCTGGACAGAGTGCTATTACTACTTCTTCTGACAGAGTGCTATTACTACTTCTTCTGGACAGAGTGCTATTACTACTTCTTCTGGACAGAGTGCTATTACTTCTTCTGGACAGAGTGCTATTACTACTTCTTCTGACAGAGTGCTGTTACTTCTTCTGGACAGAGTGCTATTACTACTTCTTCTGACAGAGTGCTATTACTACTTCTTCTGGACAGAGTGCTATTACTACTTCTGGACAGAGTGCTATTACTACTTCTTCTGGACAGAGTGCTGTTACTACTTCTTCTGACAGAGTGCTGTTACTACTTCTTCTGACAGAGTGCTATTACTACTTCTTCTGACAGAGTGCTATTACTTCTTCTGGACACAGTGCTATTACTACTTCTGGACAGAGTGCTATTACTACTACTTCTGACAGAGTGCTATTAGTACTTCTTCTGACAGAGTGCTATTACTACTTCTTCTGGACAGAGTGCTATTCTGAAAAGAGCATTTATTCCCTCTGGACAGAGCATTTACTTCTTCTGGACAGAATATTTACGTCTTATTCCTCTGTGTTCATGGGCTGCAACAACCACCTTCACTTAGTGTGTATGAGTGGTTTTTTTTTTTAAAGGTGCATTACCCTTTTTTTTTTTCGTTTTTCAGGGAGCTACATGGCAATGGGAAACCATTTACAGCTTAGTCTTTTGTGAAGGACTATGACTCTTAAACTAGGAGGCAAAATTGCACTGGCTCTTAGTGCTGCAGCCTTGTGGGCTAGTTGGCCTTTGGGAACCATCCCCAACGCCGACTGTCCTAAAACCCTCTTGGCCGAGAGAGTGGGGATGTACTTGGGCAAGACACTCTCCACTATAATCAAATTCTAGCCCAAATAGGTGGAACAGCAGTTGTCTCCTCTGTTGTTCTGATGGTCATAGTCAGACACGATTGACTATATGTATATATATATATATATATATATATGGCAGAATCAGTTTGGCGATGAACAGCTAATCCTGTGTTCACCACCCAGTGGCTGGGGTTTCAGGCCCAATGTTTGTCCTAGGGAAAGGCACTCTACTCTCATTTGCCTCACCCCAGTATCAGTATCAGTAGCTCAAGGAGGCGTCACTGCGTTCGGTCAAATCCATATACGCTACACCACATCTGCTGAGCAGATGCCTGACCAGCAGCGTAACCTAACGCGCTTAGTCAGGCCTTGAGAGAGAGAAAAAAAAGAAGAAAAAAAACAACTTTATGAGAGTCCTTTCAACAACGTTATGATATCAAGGAGTTTTTAACTAGCACATTGTTCTCCTCAGAACTGAGTTTCCATTGTCTCCTGACCCAGAAGCAACGCTTCTGTGCACCTTCAGTCAAGTGTGAATAGGTACCTGACTTTGGTAGGGGAAGGTCTTAAGCAGTCTTAAACACCATCTTATCTTCTACATGTGTTTATGCACAGTTTCAGTTTCAGTTTCAGTAGCTCAAGGAGGCGTCACTGCGTTCAGACAAATCCATATACGCTACACCACATCTGCCAAGCAGATGCCTGACCAGCAGCGTAACCCAACGCACTTAGTCAGGCCTTGAGAAATAAACAAACAAACAAACAAAAAAAACAAAAACGTATCAGTAAACTGGAAATAAACATGAAAGAGGGGATTCAATAAGTACTCATAATTTTAGATAAAAATGAAATTAGAAATTCCAGTTAACAATAAAATAAATTCTTCAAGTTTCAACCATTTTCTTTCTTTCTTTTTTACAATAAAATGTCTCATTTTTAGTTATCGCAATTTCTAAAATCATTGTGCTTTAGAAAACTTGTTTTCGTTGGGGTTTTTTCTTTAAACTTCCAGTTTGCAGAAGAGCCAGGTATTAAAACTGAAGTCAATCACAAAGGGACTTCAGGCACTAGGAGGTCTGCACATCTGCTGACCTGGAAAAATACCCACCCTGCTTAACACATCAAGTGCCGTGACCAGGATTCAAACCCAGGACCGTCAGACTGAAAGTCCAACGCTCTAACCACTCGGCTGTTGCACCTGTTGCAGGTATTTACCAGTGCAGGAGAATGTTCACCAGAACAGGTGGGGGTTGAGGGGGTAACTCTTTGTGGACACTACCCTCAACTGTTCAGGACACAGTTTCTTTTCTCTCTTTTTTTTTTTGCCAGCCTCTTTCATTCATCACAATGACGTGGACAAACATTTTTGAAATCAGTACTTTTCTGCAACATGAAAAATCCATTTCTTCTATTGATTCATTGCAAAAATACAAATTCTCAAAAAAACTGACCAAATGTACCAATTCTTTGAAGCATGAAAATAATAACACGGCATCAAAAAATGTTTTAGATCAGATTGCAAGTATTTCTTTCTGCAGTGTCAGATGTACAGCAATGTCTGGTCATTCTGTCTTAGTTTGTTTGGTGCATATCTGTTATGCATGTGTGGGTGTATATGTGAATGTGTGTCTTCATGTTTTACATCTATTTGCTTATTTATCATCGTTATCTTATTTATTTATTTATTATTGTTATCATTTTATTTTATTTTATTTTATTTATTATTATTACTACTCCTTTTTCTTTTTTTTCCTCAAGGCCTGACTAAGCGCGTTGGGTTACGCTGCTGGTCAGGCATCTGCTTGGCAGATGTGGTGTAGCGTATATGGATTTGTCTGAACGCAGTGATGCCTCCTTGAGCTACTGAAACTGAAACTGAATCTGTCTTAGCCACTAACTGGCTTAATTGATGTTACGTTCTTTTCTTCATTAAACGTCATCTAAAAAAAAAAAAGAAGAAAAAAATTTAAATGGTTAAATGGTTTTTCTCGAACCCTCCAGAGGCATTCTTGCATCACTGCAGGTGAATCATTACCAGTCTATTTCACTGTTGTCCTCAACACCAACATCCTCCTTCTCACAGTTATTTTTAGTAATCACTATTGTCATCATCGATGCTATCCTCAATGCAACTGTCAGTGCTGTCATCATCATCATCATCATGCTGCTGGTCAGGCACAAATATATATGCATGCACTCAAGGCCTGACAAAGCGCCTTGGGTTATGCCGCTGGTCAGGCATCCGACTAGTGGTGTAGCGTGTATGGATTTGTCCGAATGCGGTGACGCCTCCTTGAGAAACTGAAACTGAAGCTCATCATCATCAACACTGACAGCATCAGCATTTCATTACATTCAGGGAGCGAGGTCCTCCGATACTGCAGCAGCCCTGATCGTCGAACGTGATGAACTGGTCCAACAGGCTGGGGTGCAGTCCCCCCCACGTTGACTGCAGCATGTAGCGAGGCAGGCGGGGACATGGCTTTTCTGGAATACAGAGAAAAAACAACAACAGTAAAACAAAATTTAAAAATAAAAAGGAAATTTTTTTCCTAAAATTACCTTTATCTAACATACTTACCGTGACCCACTAGTGCAGACTCCGGCAGGGAGTCCGATTCCTGTCCTGTGCAAACTACTATCCACCAATGTGGAGAAAACAAAAGTAGCTACAGCCGATAACCTCCTGGAAGTAGGTTACCTCCCCTCTGTATCCCTGACAAGCTTCCTCTATATCTGGCAGCCATATTGAAAAAGAGTTAGGACAAACAACTAAATCTATCTGAAACAAACAACATACATAATAAACAAACAAATAACTAAATAAGATCAGTCCTGAATAAATGTTTATAGTAAAACAAAATTTGAAAATAAAAACAGAATTAGAACCAACAACTAAATCTATCTGAAACAAACAACATACATAATAAATAAGCAAATAATTGAATAAGATAAATCCTGAATAAACGTTTATATTAACCCTTTCACTGCCAGGAAAATAAGATTTAAGTGAAATCTATTTGCCAGGGTTTTTTCACAAAAAAACGGGTATAGATTTTCAAAAAATTTTGTGCTCTTTGTTATTGGAGAAAGACCCATAAAAGTATATACTTTCTGAAAGGTAAATGAATAAAGAACACAAAACACATGATGTTTTCCCATTTTATACATTTTTAGTGACATGCTGTTGTTTTGAATTCAGTGTTTTGTTTTTTGTCACATTTTCAACTTGTTCATTACTAACATTAGTCAGGTAATTTGCACTAAAATATCATATTTTCTGGACAAATGGATATCTGCATACACAAAATCATACTAGAACAACCACAATAAAAAAAAAACCATTAAAAAGAAATAGATATACAATGCAGTGTGACTTCTCCAAGTGATAATGTGGATGAGAGGCCACGCCCCCTCAGTCTCCACCCCGCTCCTCTTCACCCCTCTCACACGGTCACTTTATCCAGTTCTCATCAGACCACGTTGGCTGAGTGCCAAGAAAATCGCTCACACTGTCCTGCAAATAATTCAGTCACTTTCTGTCGTCTGCTAAGGTTTGCACAGCCAGCATCACTCACTGATAGACGTATCTTGGCCACTCTCTTGATTGCTCCCTTTATTTTCTATCAAATCGTCCTATAAATGTTCATCACTGTCTTCTTCGAGTTTACGCTTCAATTCTTTCTGAGCATCAGCAAAAGAAAGCAATCTTGGCCGATTCAGTTCGCTACGATCGCATGTCTTGAGCACAGCGTCAGTCTGACATTTTGTTGAGCGAGCGAAGAGAGGAGCCAGGCAAAACAATGGGACAGTAACCCAACCAAAACGTTCAAATAAAGGACTGCCTCATGACGTAGATGGGGTTTCTAGCTATGATTAGAATCCAGAAAGATTCCCCAAGCTAAAGCTACCAGCATTTTTGTCAGCGAACTGAACGCAAAGCAGGGAAAAGTCAGAATAAATTTCGATGACGAGTTATCTCGTCATTGTGGCAGCGAAGCGTACATGCTTGCCATGACGAGTTATCTCATCATATAGGCAGCCTAGGGGTTAAAACAAAATTTGAAAATAAAAATAGAATTAGAACAAACAACTAAATCTATCTGAAACAAACAACATACATAATAATAAATAAGCAAATAAATGAATAAGATTAGTCCTGAATAAATGTTTATGCTAAAAAATAAATAATCAATCAAAGAATACATGACAACAATTAAATAAGAAGGAATCATATTTTTGTAAGTGACTCAACTATGGACATAAAGGCAAAACATTTTCTAAACAGGCATAGTCAATTTTGGTTAAAAAAACAACACATCAATAAGATATGCTGATACCATTATCATTAAGAATGTGTGTGTGTGTGGATGTGGATGTGGATGCAGGTGTGCTGTGGTGTGGTTTTTGTTGCTGTTGTGTGTGTGTGTGTGTGTGTGTGTGTGTGTGTTTGTGTGTGTGCGCGTGTGGTGCAGAAGTAGTAACAGTCTTCAATTTTTGATTCAGCGCTTGTAGCTTTTAGAGGCGTTTGATTGGCTAATGCTTGCGCATGCTTGCATATGTGTGTGTGTGTGTGTGTGTGTGTGTGTGTGTGTGTGTGTGTGTGTGTGTGTGTGCCGGCATTTGTTGTTTACACATCACCCAAGTATGAAACTACCTCCCTGAAAAGACCCTATTTTCATGACATTTAAAAGACATTACTGCAGCAGACTACTCCACAAATAACTAGGGCTACAAAAAAACAGTCAAACAAGGACAAGGTTTTCTTGTTGTTTTGTCATCTAAAGCGGTCTTTCAACAAACCAGTGAACTCGTAATGACGACAACGACAGCAACACCAGCAACATTTGTTGTCATCATCATCGCCATCATAAAAAAAAAAAACGACAAAGATAGCACCACCAGGAACATTTATCATCATCATCGTCATCATCATCATACACGGACTCACCACTGATGCCGACCAAAGGGATGAAATGGTTCCGTCCCTGGCTGCTCCAGGCAATACAGAGTGGGAAGTTGAGGACACCGTCCTTGTTCCTGCACTGATCTGGCGTCAGCAGTCCCGGCAGGAAGACCGCTGTTGTGTTGGAAAGGAGTCATGAATTAATGAGAGAGAGAGAGAGAGGGAGAGAGAGAGACAGACAGACAAAGAGAGACAGAGAGAGACAGACAGACAGAGAGACAGCAACACAGAGCGATAATACAGAGTGTGTGCGTGCTTATATGTTCATTCTTTAATTCAATGTCTTTTCATGTTCAATAATACTGGACATGTCATGAGTGTGTGCGTTTATGTATGAGATGGTGGTTAAAGGGGGATATGCAGATAAAAGATAAACCAAAACAGCTGAATCCTAATTCTGTAAATATGAAATATAACAGCAATTAACAAAAAATGAAACAAAAAAACAAATGCAATATTATCTGGAGGTTGCACTGGAGATGTGTGTGTGGGTGTGTATGTGTGTGTGTGTGTGCACGCGTATGCATGTGCATATGTGTGCAGGGTTGTGTGAAAAACTTCTTTCACCCAACAGGCAGAGATCATTAACAGTGCAATTTGTAACAAAAAATAATAAAAGCTCTACTTTCAGTTTTACAAGACACATTTCATCAAATAAAATAAGCAAAACCACAATTATTTTAAAAGGTCTGAATACTAGCAAAGACAGAGTGTTTAAAGGCACTTGCTGACAATTCTAAGAAATTCAGAAAATACCAATCATGCAACAATAACCAAAACCAGAAAAAAAAACACCACAAAACAAAACTGAAAAACTCAAAAAAAGGCCTGTTTAGATAATATAGACAAACTGGCAAGTCAACTTCTGTAGTCAACTTCTGTAGCAAAAAGGAAATATCTGATTAACAGCAACAGGGAACATCCTATTCAATGGGTCTGGACATGAGGAAAGAGATCAGAAGGGGAACATCTCACACTCACAATACTACATTATGCAAACATACTCTTACACACATATTACATACAAAGACACGCCCCCCCCCCTCCCCCCCCCTCCCCCCATTCTACACACACACTGTCCACAAAGTGACGAACACTGTACACACCGTCTTTTAAACACAGACTCACATCAGAATGTACACACAAAATGCTTCACAGTCCCCACCTCCCCACCTACAAAACACACACTCAATGACCAATATCACCTCCACACACACACACACACCCATAACCCCCATCACCATAACAACCAACACAAACGATTCCTCCTTCCCATCAAATCAAACTACATTGCATATATCATATATATAACCCAACCAACGACAAAGCCGACAATTTCATGCTGAACGTCCATCCAAATCCACCGACTGACCTGAGTAGTCCCCAGAGCTGTTGATGCCACTGAGGCTGTCGAGGAGAATGATGGGGCGCTTCAGCACGTTGGCCAGCCCAAAGATGTGGATGTTGCGCAGGCCCACCGTCTCCCCGTCCTTGGGCACAAAGCTGGGCTGGCACTCACTGATGATGTCCTCCCACTCGTCCACGTCCACAAAGTTGTGCAGCAGCTCCTTGTAGCGCGGCAGGTTGCTGCGCAGGTGCTGCATCAGGTTGAGCCGCAGTGGGTGCCAGAACAGCTCCCGCCCAACCAGGGCGCGGGACACTGCGTGCACTAGGCAGTGGCCGTCCCCGTCCGCGTGGATGGGGACCAGACGGTCCTCGCTCTCATTCGCCTCCCGCACCACGTTGAGCGTGTCTGCCAGGTACTGCACGCCACCGGACTTGTCCCGGCCGTAGCCCGTCACGTTGAGGTGCTCTGGGTCAATGTGGAAGGCAAAGTCGCAGAGGACTCCACAGTCGAAGATCTCCGGCTGGCCCATCTCCGTGAGGAGCTTGGCTCGGCCTGAGGCCTTGTCCATGCCATAGCGACTCAGCAGGTGCGACAGCAGTTTGCACAGGTAGTTTGACAAGCCGTGAACCTGGTGGGGGGAGGGTGAACAAAACCCAGAGATATATGATCGGCATATTTTGAAAGAGGCGACTGCTGGACTTCCAGGAAAATTCACATAAAAAGTAATTTAAAAAAAAAAAAAAGAAGTGCCCTGTACAAAAGCCACAACTGACAAACAAAACGATAACAAAAAAACAACAAAAAACCCAATCAATTCATAAACAAAAGATTAAGAATAGATAAAATTTATAGAAATGCAGGAAACTGAAGGACAGAAAAAGAAACAACTCTTTTTAAACATGTCAATCAACAATTACTAACAGCCAAAAGAAACCATTGAAAAAAAAAATCCACAAATGAATTCATAACACCCACACTTTTTGCTCCCCTTCCTTCCACACTCCTTTGTTACCTTAGCATTATCAGCCCAAAATAAACCATTTTCTTTAAACAACTAAAAAAAAAAAAAAATCAAATAACACCCACACTTTTTGCCCCACCCCTCCTCCCCCGCACTCCTCTGTTACCTTCTTCATGCTATCAGTCCCGAATACACAATTCTCTTTTAACAATTCACAAAAAAGTGTCAATAACACCCACACTTTTCACCCACCCCATCCCCCCTCAATCCCACGCTCCTCTCGCTATACCTTCACGTTGTCAGTGCCGGGCTCCGGCTTGACACCGGCGATGAGGGTCTTGAAGGCCAAGAGCGCCGTGTTGTAGACGTCCCCCTCCTCCTCCTTCAGGTTCTGCAGCGCCGACTGGGTGTGCAGCTGCCCGCACCCCGTGCACTCGATGGACTGGTAGCTGGACATACAGTACAGCCGCGTCTGGCACTTGGGGTCCGGGCACGTGCCGCTCAGGAAGCGGATGCCCGCCACGCCGCCTCGCCCCCCTCCTGCCCCTCCTCCACTGTCACCTCCACCGCTGCTGCTGCCCCCCTCCTCCTCCATGGCAACCTGAGCGCTGCCCCGCGGCATGAGGACCACGGTGATGTCCTCGCTCAGCTGGTAGTGGTAGATGCTGGCGGTGTGGGGAAAGGAACAGAGAGGGAAATTTCAGTGCTGTTTCAATGATCTTCTCGGTCTTTTGATTATGATTAATTGTTGTGCAAACAGTAACAATCAAGGTTAACACACTTACAATCACAGCCTGTAGAAGTCAACATGGATTTCTTTTTTTTTTAGTGCAAATTTTTTGAGGAACGAAAGGAAACATGTGCTTTATTAGCAATTGTTGTTCCACATCCATCTCCCATTTCAAATCATTACAAATGATAAGTCTGACAAATTCAAATTCAATGGTGATCTCTCTACCTGCTTGTCTTTAATGACAAGATGTATGGGATCTGACTTGGTTCTCCTGAAATCTATAATCATTTCTTTTGTTTTTGATACATTGAGTTCTGTTCCTTTCATCACAGCATCTGACAAGAACCAGGACTTCTCTCTGTATTTTGACTTGGCACTGTTTGGAAACAGCCCTTCCACAGTTCTAGAGTAGATCATTGGCAAACTTAACCATTGTATTACATTCATTATGTGATACACACTCATGTGTAATTAATGAATCCAGTGAGTTTGTGTGAATGCGAGTGAATGCATGCATCTTTTGTTTCTGTGTGTGTGTGTGTGTGTGTGTGGGTGAGTGTGGGTGTGTAGAGAAGGGGCTTGAGCGTGTGTGGAGGTGCACTGTCATGCATCATTCTGTGCTATATATCTATATATATATGTGTGTGTGTGTGTGTGTGTGTGTGTGTGTGTGTGTGTGTGTGTGTGTCTATGATATGCAGTATGCATTATGTGAGAGAGAAAGATAATCATAGTGCCTCAACCCCCTTTGTGTGTGTATACATGCAAAAGATTAAATATTCATGTACACCAAAGTCAGCATTTGGTGTAATGTGAAATATCCAGCATGCACACCTCCAAAGTGACAATCATGGTCTGAGCGACGACTGACAGTCTCAAATAAAATGGAAGATGGCAGATCATACTGTATTCCAGTATTAATTAATACACTCCCATATCATGTCAGTAGCAACAAGACATATTAGGTATAAACATAAAGAAAGCTGATGATATATATATATACCTGTTAGTAATAATAAACTAATATGTATAATGAAAACTGAAGATCACAAACTGTATTCTTACTATGAAAGAAGAGCCTAAAATTCAATTTTAAAAAAAGAAAAAAAAAGTAAACTGATTTCTATCCAAATGAAAAGATTTTCTCTTTTTTTTCTTCATCAAACTCAAAGCTGCTTATCTATTGATATAACTGATAAGTTACACTGATCTACTTTTAAACCATGTCATTAGCAACCCATGTCATCTGTATATTGAAGAAACTGAAGATTTCAAACTATAATAAGAAATAATTCAAAGGTTATTCATGTATATTTGCAGTCATTCCTGACTTTCATAATTTTCCTTTAATTCATACGGTCCAACAGCAACACCTACATTCAGTTCAGATTATAGTCTACAGCTTCCAAGCTATGAAGTGTTACAGAAATGGTTCATTAAACTAGCAGCCAAAGTTACAATGTCTTTTTCTGTTCTAAACAGACAGCCTGTGGTTTTTACTTGTAACCAGAAAAACTGAGAGTAAATTGTTTATTGCACTTGAATTAAAAAGTAAAAACCTAACCAAGATTTATCAAGCTAAATGGCAGTCCAAGAAACAATACGCCAAAAACTCAAACAAAACTAATTTCCTGGTAATACTTTTGTTTCAATACCCTTCTGGAAAGGAAGAGAGTTTGATGAATAACTGAACTGTAATTGAAGCGTTGAGCCATGACCAAAATCTCTACCAAAATATGTTAACAAACAAAGAAGGGACTGTTTAAAAGTTTAAAGCCTCGTTTGTCCCTATCCTACGACTAATACTCCTGGGACCCACAATCCTTAATAGCATGAATCTGATCACATTTTAAGTACACAATGCATGCTCATCAAATACTGAACACTATTCTGATCTTAAAAAACACTGAGGCTTCAACATATGATATCATGAAACTTTGTGTTGGGTGCCATGTTTTGATCTAGTCAAGCCTGACCCAATAAAGGTACATTCAATGGGTTCAAAAGGGGCATTCAAAGCTTCAAACTATCATAGTATCTACAACTATTAATTCTGCAGCATTCATTTCACCCATAAAATTAATTTTATATGACAATCACAAGATTTTACCTTCCTCCTTCCATCTTGCTTGTCTCAGAACTCTAGCTTAAAATTAACTGACTAAAGTAACCTGTTCTCAACAGTTTCTGTTTCCCCAAAAATACCATATGATGTAATATTACACAGAAGGGATTTCCCCACTTGCTGGTAATCACCGAAACGACACTACATTCAGTGTGGATTATTTTGGTCATTTCATCTCCTATTTTCGATTTCGGATACGTGCATGTCTTGCACAACATCCTCGTCATACTTTCTCGCTTATATTGCATTTCTATTTTGTTCCGTTTTTCATGTTTTCAGTATAATATACGAGCAGATGATAGTCAAGACTGCAAAAACTTATAAAGTTTTATGAATGTTATATTAATTGTCAGTCGATATCTATTCACGCTTTATTGATAGAACTGGCAACCATTGCCACGCAATACCATGCATCTAAACATAACTGTGACCAAATGTTTGGTGCTTAGTTCTGTCAATAGTATAAAACCACCTTTTGCAAATCGCTGTCCAAAATTGGTCTTGCTCTGAGAACTAGAAAGGTAGCACATATCAACACCCAACACTATGCAGCTGTGTTTACAAAGATCTCTCTTCCTAAATTCAGAACAATGAATTTGATTGGATAAAATTATTCACATTTACAAGGAAATATTTCTGACTGTGACATGTGTAGTAAACAAATAAATCATTAATGAAAACAATAAAAACTTCGTATAAGCTTTTGCCCGCCTTTAATTTAGTCTTGGAATGCACTTGAATCGCACTGTCAATTTCGAGATTAAGTACGCAGATTGTTCCTCCAATCAAAGTAAAGTTTGCAACAGCGTGCAAAATCTGGGCGAAAATGGCTTCTGAGCAAGGGAAGAGACCTTCGAAAGGCATTCTAAAACACACTTCTAGCCTTGATAAGGGAGGGTGAGTAAGGAAGATATTTAGACAAGAAATTCATATACATGTTTCAAGACTGTCGCTCAAGTTTATTTGCAGTGGATGTGGTATCACCACCAAGGAGAGTTGTATCAACTTACATCAGTGCTTTCGCAGTTCCACTCGTAGGTGTCACCAAAACAAAAGTTTGAGGCAAAAACAAGTTGTCGATCAAGTGCATTCCAGTCCACGCTATTATCCTATGGCACCAGCTGCATACAATAGCGCCAGTTGTTATGACTTTGTGACTTGATTGCTATAGAGGAGAATAATGGTTGAAGTATTTGCAGCGGCATCGAACAGGTGAAGAAAAAAAATATGCCTTCAGAATTTTATCATTTATCTTTATGGTCTGTCAGAGCCTGAGGGCGCGAGAAGACAGTGAAAAGAGGTAAGGAGTGAGTTGTTGCAGATCTTAGGGGATAGACAGAAAGCTGATGCATAAAGCTTGTGGATAAGTAAGATTTCTTACTATTATGACTGAGTCTCCTGTGGTCTAAAGAAATCACTCATGGTATAAGTCAGTATTGATTTTATTGCCAATGATGAACGTTTACTGACAAGATAAAAAAGAGCTGCTCCCCCCATTTCCATGACTGCATTGCAGTACACATCCCAGATTTTTTATTTACTGTCAAAATTACTCAGTTTCAGTTCCTCATGGAGGAGTCACTGCGTTTGGACAAATCTGTACGTTACACCACATCTGCTAGGCAGATGCCTGACAGCAGCATAACCCAGTGCGCTTGTCAAGCCTTGAGTGAATGCATATATATATTTGTGTACCTATCCAAGTGGATTTCATTTTTGCCAGAGGACAAGACTCTTGTTGCTATCAGTTCTTTTTCAGTATGCCAAGTGCTAGCTGCACACCAGACCTCAGTTTATCATCTCAGCTGAAAGACTAGATGCTCAGTTTGATTTTCCAGTCAAACTTGTGAGAAAGGCTGAGAGCAGGGTTCGAACTCACACCCTAACATATTCTCTGTATTGGCAGCTGAGCATCTTAACCATTCTGCCACCTCTTGATTACTCAATTGATTTGAAGTATGTGAATGCTGTTCCTGTTAAACATTATATTTCATCAAAGTTAAAAGCAATTGTTAATGTTGTTTTTACTTAAAACTAACGGCTGTATGACATCATTACCATTGACAGTGGCCACAGAGGCAGATGAAAGTTGAAAAGTGAAAACGGAATTGTTGAATTGTTTAAAAAGTTAAATATAGCAACAGTTCATTTTAAAGGATTTTGCATACCGGGTACTTTGAGGTTAGACTTTAAGGACTGATTTGACAGTGTGTTTAATTTGGGTATGAAGTATGATGATGGGTTTTTTGGTTGTTTTTTTTGTTTGTTTGTTGTTGTTGTTTTTGGGGGTTTTTGTGGGTTTTTTTTTGGTTGGTTGGTTGTTGTTTTTTCTGCTATTGAATTATGAGCTGAGACAACTTCATTTTGTTAAGGACTCTACATGTGTTAATGAGTGCTTTTTTTTGCTTTTTTTTATTATTATTAACCCATCAAACTTTCTGAAAATCAGAGTCTTTAATTAAGTGAATATGCATGTTTGATCTGTATTTGAAATGGAGATTCCTGAATAGCCAGAACTAGAACAGAGATTGAAAAAATCTTAATTCTTCACTTTCCTATAGCTGTTTGGGTTTTCAACGTGCACCATCACCTGAAAAGTCCAACTGCTTTAACCTCTGTCTGGACTATCGTAACGAAAGTCTTGAGGCACTCTTGACACAAAATGCATGGCAGAAAAGCATGTGCTGGAGTAGTTTTGACAAAATTAGTAATTCATTATGATATATTCGTAAGTCATATATGTTTATATTATATGTACACAAAACAGCACCTGTGTGCATAGAAGCTTCAAAAATAAAATCACCTAAAGCTATGTTTTAAGAGATAGCTAATTTGCTTGAATTTTTTCATTTTGATATGAACTTCCATTGCTTCTTGAAAATTATTAAAAATTTAATTTGAACTGAAAAATGCAACTTTTTTTATATATCTTTTTTTTTTAAGGAACAGTTAAATTCATGTGAAAGATTCAGTTGTGTGTTTCCTGTACAATGGGGTGATTTTTCACACTTGGTTTTCTGACTGCATTTGTTGTTGTTGTCAGGTTGTTTTGTGACATGCTCACCACAGGAAGTGGTTTGAATGGAATTTGTTCTGTTATTGAATTTGATGAGAAATCGTTCTCAGGGCAACATTCTTGAAAGAGAGTTGGGGTGTTTAGCAGAGGATTGTTTTAAACAAAAATTCTCTCTTTTTTTTTAGAGTCATTCTGTTCATATTTCCTTTTGTGTGTTGGGGGGCAGGGGGGGTTGTTTTGTTCCATTTTGCTTTAGTCCTGTGATATGAAACCAAACACATGTCAAGTCATGGACTTTTTTTTTTTAATTGGCAAATATTGAAATAAACTTCAAACTGATTCATCACGGATTTAGTCTTCCTTTCAACTCTGAGACTGATTTTGTTTTTACTACATTTTCTAATTTCTTTTTCTATTATTGTTTTCTGATATGATTTATGTTAACTGTAGAAGCAACACTGACATTTAAATCTTATTTGCCTGATAACTATGCAAGATGTTTTGTGAGATTAATCAGTCACTTTGTATTGTAACTTTTTGATGAAACCCTTCACTTTGGCCCCAAAAAACAACAAGAAACTTAACAAAAACAAACAAACAAAAACCCTTCTGTTAAAAAAAAAACAACCCAAAAAACAGCTTCTTTGACAGCCACAGCCCCCACAGTATATTATAAGTTTATGTGTGTGGGGTTTTTTTTTGGGGGGGGTGGGTGTGGTGGGGGGGGTTGTTTTTTTTCTCTTGTTGTGCTTTACCATTGCCAGCTTACTAAAGTTAGTTTCTGCTGGATGAGGCAAGAGTGAAGAAACGGGCA
Organism: Babylonia areolata; assembly: GCF_041734735.1. NCBI lineage: Eukaryota > Metazoa > Mollusca > Gastropoda > Neogastropoda > Buccinidae > Babylonia > Babylonia areolata. The sequence continues at coordinate 36,549,357 of NC_134902.1, forward strand.
TTGATTTAACTGCAGAGACCAGGCTGGTGTTTTATGCCGCGGCTTGTGGTGGCCTGGTTTGTCAATATTTTGTGGCTGGTATGTTGTGGTAGGGGTTGGTGTTTGGAGTTTTGTTTCGTCAAGAGTGTGGGGTTCCATTCAATGGAAGTATGTTATGACGGAGAAGATAGATCTGTAATTGACAATGCAGTGGAGTGACCTTTTTGTTTGTGTTGAGATGCTTGTGTGTCTTTAAAAAGGGTGAATCCTTTGTTATTTGTTGTTGATGTTGAAAGAGGGAACTTATGAAATGCAAAATACTGATTATTATCTAAGACATTTCTTTTGGTGAATTCAGGCAGACCTGTCAATTTCAATTCATTATAGAACTGTAGAACACACACACGCACGCGCGCGCGCACCCACACACATACACACACACACACACACACACACAGAACGTATGAATGCACACTAACTGCCCCTCTTTGTTCTCAATCACTTTCAGTGCACACACAGTTACATACACGTAGTGAGTTTGCACACATACATCACACGCAGTTGATACACACAGACATGTGTTTACTTGTGTACACACACACACACACACACACACACACACACACACACACACACACACACATTTAATGACAACCTTTCCATGGATTTTTGTGAGGACAGCTGATTTTAAAAAAACACTTATTGCTGAGAAATTTGTGTTTCTAATTTGTTGTATGATTCATTTGCAGCATCTATTTCAGAGATATTCCTATCAAAACATTATTTTCTCAAACTAGTCAAAGGCAGACAAAGACATGGAATAAACAGTGAACACAGCTATCTCTTTCGAGGTGACAAACACAGGAAACACACTTTTGTTACTAATAAATGATCCCTGTAGCTCAGGATCAAGCTTCTACTTGCTCTTTAATTGTGTGGTGTGCATGTGCCATGTGAACCACAGGTTACTGCAAACAAAAAAAAAATTTAATGTAAACAATGCTTTTCAAACCCATTGGGTTTAACCTGTAACAAGGCTACCCAAGAAATTCAGTTTGGGTCAGTCAGGGTGTGTATTGGCTGCTCTCTGGAAAACAGTATGCGTCAGATTACAGAAAGTATTACCAAGATGGCAAGAGAGGAAGCAAACATGCAAGGGCTTCTTGCTGTGCACATTTCCACAGTGTGCATTCATCCTCAAGCAGTTGGAACCTCTGGCTTGAGTGTGGGTGGCAACAGCAGTCTATGACCAGCTGACAGTCAGGCACTATCTGTCAGCTGATTGTAACTAGGCACCATCTCTGCTTTGTGATACGCATTTGGTGCATCAGAAGACAGGGCATTAACTTGGTATTGGCAAAGGACAAATAAGTGGCTACCGTACGCTGTGCTATCAGTTGGCTTGTCAAGGGCTTACAGTGCTGATGATCAGAAAAATGTTTCATCATGTCCTGCACCACCAAAAACAGCTGTTTATGGCCCCAAGGTGGGGTCTATGGACCCAGCAGCAAACTCACAGCCTGCTGCACAGCGTGCATTGAGGATGTAGAACTATGTTGGCTGTCAATAGTCTTTGTCGGCCTTACCAAACATGGACACTGCCTGGCTGTCAATAGTCTTTGTTGGCCTTGCCAAACATTGACACTGCCTGAGCAAAGCTCTGGTCTCAGCACGGATGAGTCTTGGTTTAAAGCTTGTGACAGTGAGCATGGTACACTTTGGTCTCTTAAGTCCCACTCTGTATTGATTTTCAGTTTTTCCTACTCTGGGTTTTTGTTTTTTTCACAGAATTCTGTGAGGATCATATGATAGAGCATGTGATATCGTTATTCATGGATAACTTGAAACTTTTTTTTTTTTTTTTTTTTTTTTTTAGGCCAGACATTTGTTTTCACATTCTTTTTTGCTTCTCACTCTCAGTAATATTTTGATATTGTATTGTTTTTTAATCATTAGCCTTGAACATAGGCTTTGCTTCTTCAGTCTTGTAAATGATGTAGGATGTGTGTGTTTGTTTAAATGTGTGCTTGCTTATATGTGTGTTGTTTTCTCTGTTATGCTTACTAGTAATGTGTATGTGGAGGGAGAGAGAATGCCATGCATTAATACAGGAGCATATTTTAATTTGGGTGTACTGCAAATTTCATGTCCATTGCAGAGAATATTGACATTTTGTGGACTGGAGTTTGGGGAGAGAAAGTGAAGAATGTGGTGACCTGCTTTAGAACTGGTGTCATTGTCACTTTTCAGTGCACATGGTTCATTGGTGGTTTTCCTGTTGATTACTTTGGTTGTTTTCCTCTTGATTACTTATTAACATTTACTTTTGAAACGGGTGCAGGTAACTACGAAGCAATAAATAAGTGGTCATGCTTCTGGTGATGCGTTTAACCTCGTTTAAAAACTTCTTCTGCATTCGTGGGCTGCAACTCCCACGTTCCCTTGTATGCACATGAGTGGGCTTTTACGTGTATGACCGTTTTTACCCCGCCATGTAGGCAGCCATACTCCGTTTTCGGGTGTGTGCATGCTGGGTATGTTCTTGTTTCCATAACCCACCGAACACTTATATGGATTACAGGATCTTTAACGTGCGTATTTGATTTACTGCTTGCATATACACACGAAGGGGGTTCAGGCACTAGCAGGTCTGCACATACGTTGACCTGGGAGACTGTAAAAATCTCCACCCTTCAACCCGCCAGGCGCCGTCACTGTGATTCGAACCCGGGACCCTCAGATTGAAAGTCCAACACTTTAACCACTCGGCTATTGCGCCCGTCGTTTAAAAACAAACTTAACAGCTTGAAAATCAAGGTGCAACTGGGTGTTGTGCTGTTGCAGGAAGCGTGAAGTGGAGTGGGATGAGATGAACATTTTAGCCACACATCACCCCCCTGACAAGGACTATGGGTTCATGAAAATCGACGAACCTCCCACCCCTTACAACAAGGAAGATACCGATGATGACGCGTCCTCGTCAGACGTGGGGGAGAGACGAAGCAGTTCTTGTGGGTTGAAGGAGCCTCCACTTGATGCATCACAGCTGGCTGATAGGTGGGTGTTCATAGGAATATGGTTTAACCGTTTTAGTGTGTTCATGGGAATGAGGTTTTAGTGATGTGTACTGTATGTACACTTGTGTTCATAGGAAGAAGATTTTGTTCTGTATGCACTTGTGTTCTTTACTTCTTATGAATGAGATTTTATTAGTTGTGCACGTGTGTATATAGGAAAATGACTTAATTGATGTGTACTTGTGTGTTTGTAGGATTCAGATTTTATTAATGTATACTTGTGTGTTCATAGGAGTAAGATTATACAGATGTATATGTATGTGTTCATAGGAATAAGATTTTATTGATGCGTACATGTGTGTTCTTTGGAATAAGATTTTATTGATATGTACACTTGTGAATGTGAGAATAAGATTTTATTGGTGTGTACACATGTTCACAGGAATGAGATTTTATTGATGTGTACACATGTTTGAAGGAATAAGATTTCATTGATGAGTACATGTGTGTTGTTAGGAATAAGATTATATCGATGCATACATTTGTGTTCATAGAAATATGGTTATATTGATGTTTGCATTTGTGTTCATAGAAATGATTTTATTGATGTATACACGTGTGTTCAAAGGAGTAAGATCTTAGTGATGTGTATAGTATGTTCATAAGAATAAGATTTTAGTGTTGTGTACACGTGTGTTATAGGAATAAGGTTTTAGTGATGTGTACACATGTATTATAGGAATAAGGTTTTAGTGATGTGTACACGTGTATTCATAGGAAAAAGGTTACAAGAATTAGTACACGTGTGTTCACAGGAATAAGCTTGTAATGATGTGTACACATGTGTTAAAAGGAAAAAGGTTTTAGTGATGTGTACACGTGTGTTCATAGGAATAAGGTTTTAGTGATGTCTACACATGGGTTCGTTGGAATAAGATCTTATTGATGTGTATGTACATGTGTTTAAAGGAATAAGATTTTATTGATGCGTACACGTGTTCATAGAAATAAGGTTTTACTTTTAGTGATGTGTGCATATGTGTTCATAAGTAAGATTTTATTGATGTGTACACAAGTTTAAGGATTAGGGATAAGATGCTATTGATGTGTATTCATAGGAATAAGATTTTATTGATGTATACACACTTGTGTTTGTACGAATAAGATTTTATTGATGTGTACACATGTGTTCATGGGACTAGACTTTACTGATGTGAAAATGTGTGTTAATGGGAATAAGATTTTACTGATATGTACCCTCATGTTTATATTGATGTAAAAGCTTGTTTCCAGAGACGTCATTTTGTGTCAGCCCACAGCAAACTACCTAAAAACAATTTTAAGGGCAGAATTTGGTGAAAAATCTTGCCATTCTTTAGAGGTCTCTTCACGGAGTTGACATGGTTTCATCTCATTTCTTAGCATCGTTTAAAGTGATAAATGTAGCTGAAGACCGATTTAAAGGTGTTTTTAGGAAAGATAAGTATTTTGTCTCTGTCACAGAATGGGAGATAAGCATAAAATGTAAGGGAATTTTTAGTCAAGTTGTGCATTTAGTTTTAATTTCTGTACACCTGTTCCTACTGGTTTTACAGTGCTGAGATGCCGGACGAGATGCAAAGCCAGCTGGTGTGAATGAATTCCTGGGCTGTTGCAGGTTATTGGCTGCAGGACACTCGGGCAAGGCAGTGGATCTAGAGGAAGACTCGTCGTCTTCAGAAAGCGAAAACGAAACGCCAGAAGAAAGAGGTAAGTGGGGCCGTGGACATGGTCAGTCAGTGTCTGGTGCTTTGTGCAGTTCAGTGGCGTCATGGTATGGATGCTTGGCTTTCTCCATCCGAGTTAGCCTGTCCATATTGTTGTTGTTTTTCCTCCTGTGCTGTCTAGTTAGCACCTCGTCAGTGCCGCTCCTTTCTGTGTGTGGATTTTATTGACTTTTTTCTGTTCATTGGATAGATAACCAGTTGCTTGAAAAGTTTGAGCAAAGGAGTAACTTCAGTGAACAAATTAGAGATGAATTCATCTGTGACATGGCAGGCAGGCATACATTGCCATTGATGCAGCAAAAAACACACACACAAAATCTTTGATCTTGGTGTGTAAACAAAGTGGGTATGTAATCATCCTATCTTGGTTGTGTATGTATAGAAAAAATTCATGTGTTGACCCTGTCGGAGTCTGCACCATTGGATCATGGTGAGTTTGTTAGATTAAATGTAATTTTACGGGGAAAATTTGCTTTTTCTCAGCAACTGCAAGTGATATAGGAACCAATTGTGACCAAATGGTAGGTAATAAGACCTTTTCAGTCTTCCCCTTGCTTACGGAATGGCAAGCAGGTAAGATGTTAAAGGTCAAGTTCATTTGGCAGAATAGAAAGTGTTTGATAAAACTCATTTTTTTTTAAAAAGACAACCAGTTTTCATCAGAATCGCTGTCTTGAGTGGCCAAGGTACCTGTGTGATTCTAATGAAAGTGAAAGTTCAAGATCACAGCACAGCATATTATAACAGGAAAAGCCTGTAAGTATGAAAAAGATACAGCAGCTGGTTAAGGTTTTCAAAAGTCATGTTCCAAATAGTGTGCAATGAAAAATGTCTTGTTGGAAGGGGGTGTGCTTTACAGCATCTTTATTTTCATTTGCTTAATTCCTGTGTCTGATCGGATCAGTGGTCCTGAAGGTCATGCTTTTATGTTGTTGTTTTCTTATTGCTTTTTTCAAGAACTTTGCTCCAGTGTGTCGATGTTTTCTTCTCTTGCAGCCAAACGAAAGTCGTTTGAACTGAAGCGCAAGTTGCACTACAATGAGTTTGCAGCAGTGCAGCTGGCCAAGAAACTGATGGAGGAAGAGGACGACGATGATGACGATGATGACAATGTTGACGGCAACACCTCAAACAACTCACAAGTGACTGTCCCTGCCGAGGCGAGCACCAGCGAGTCGATGGAGGTTGGCGGTGCTGGCGCCTCGGCGGAGTGTGAAGGCAATCAAGCAGAGAGTGTAGATAGCGACCTGACCATGGCCGATAGCAGTGCGTACTAGTCCCCCCTACCCCTCCCCCTGCATGTGTACACCCCTATAACCCCTCCCCACCCCCCTTTCTGAGCTGAGCAGTTCCAGCACTCCAACTTTTTCCCCACCCCACCCCCTCCCATCCCCCCATCCTCCCCATCTTCTCCCTCCAGTCAGTCAATTTGACACAGTTTAGGTACCCAAAAACATCTCAAGACCCCTATGAAGAGTTGATTTCAGTGTTTTAAGCGTAAGCAGATAGGCTCTTGTTCATGTTTTTTTTTCCTGTAGATCTTTACATCAGCAGTGTGGTTGTTAGTGGTTTGCCTGGCAGTGGATGGAAAGCACCATTTTGTTTTTTCTTCCTTTTTTTTCTTGTTCTTTGTTATTTCGGTCATGTTCTCGTCTTATTGCATTTGTTTGTTCACCTGTGGTTGTGGCAGGGGGCTAGAGCAGCAAAACAAAAAAGAAAAAAGCAAAGTAAGTTGTTGGCAGCTTCTGTAAATTGTCAACTGTTGTTTAGCTTGTTGTCTAGTTGGGTGTGAGTAGTTTGCACATTATCCATTCATATGAGGATGAATGTTCAGGGAAATGCTTCCTTTTTTTTTTTTTTTTTTCCTTCTTCTTTTTTTTGGTTTCTGTTTTTGATTGCTTTTTTTTTTTTTTTTTAATGTTTCCACTAATTATTGTGAACATTCATTTTCTGTGTAAGACTCCAACTAGTTGATGTGGTCCCTTTTTAGTTGTTGTTATGAGTGCCGTTGTTCATTGTCAAAGTGCTCACTGAAGTGAAATACCCTTGGCTGTGTTCATTGGGGGTACTGAAGTTGTTTGGTGTTTTGTCAGCACCTTGCTTTCTGCATAGGCCAAAACCTCAGATCTGGATACATTTTGATGGGTTTCTTTGTTGCTAAATGCTGTTTATGTGAACAGTGTTCGTAGCAGGAGTGAAAATTCATACACTTGGTTGAGGTTTGCGATCAGTGGAAATTGTAGCGTTGATTTGTATTAGCCAGGTACTAAGTTGTGACTGTTACAAGCACTCTACCTCTGGATTTTGACATGCAAGGTTCTGTTTGCCATTGTGAAATTCATAGTACAGGCTCTTTGTTGTTGTTGATTCTGTTGTTGTCTGTCATATCAAATTCAGCACTTTTTTGTTTTTCCATCATATGTACGAGAGGCATTCATGTCTGGCTGTGACCACCAGAATGGTCATGTCCGACTATGACCATCAGAACAGCAGAGGAGGCAACTGCTGTCCTGATTATCTGGGCTTGAATTGGATTTAGTGGAGAGTATCTTGCCCAAGTTACTTCCCCACTCTCTTGGCCAGGAGGGCTTTAGGACAGTCGGTGTTGGGATGGTCCCCAGAGGCCAACTAGCTCTTAAAGGCTGCAGCACTCTCTCATGACATTGATAAAAAGTTGCAGTGTTCTCTCCCTTAGAAGACCACATCACTAGTGTCTTTGGCAGGAGAGGGGAAGGAGTGAAGGGCATCTGTGTCACTTCTTTCAGAATGACACCTGTATTCCACATCTCCTGTGTATTTATGATGCATTAGTTGGAAGTTTGTTTAAAGTCCTCCTGTACCCACAGAGCTTTTGAAGCAACAAGCCGACTTTGAGATGTGGAGACCAATCTTTTTCTCCAGTTTGCCATTGATAAAAGTAGAGCTCTTGATTCAGACATTCAGTGCAAGAGGCTATTACTGTATTAGAATACTTTTCTTTTTTGCTCTTTTTTCAGGGGGTGGCGGTGGGGGGGGAAGGGGGGGGACTTGAGATTCTTTAATGATTTCAAGTTAAAGAGGGTAACATTTGTTCCCCACACTTTATCGAGTGATCATATGCTAAAGAACCGATAACCCTGTTGTACTTGTTCACATCTGCTCTGCTGTTTGTTGGTGAACAATGACGATGATCAGTAGATTCTGATTGCCAGCTGTTGGCTTTCTTGTGGCTGCTATTCAAAAGCAGCCTGATCTGGGTCAGGAGGTCATTGACGTTGACAGTAATTAACCAGCCATCCCGTCTTTCTGGTTCTTGTGGTGGGTTCTTACAGGCAGGTAGTTATGATTTGATCAGTGAAGTGTGTGAAGGGGAAATGGAAGTTGTTGAGAAATGGATTTGAATCCTAGCAGTAGCATCTTTATTGTCCATTTGTGTGTCCTTATGTCATTTAAAAGAAATCTGTGGGAAAGCTGCATTGTCAAAAGAGGATTGCTGGAAGATTTTCAGTTGAGATAAATTTGGAGGGGAGTTCACAGGGATGACTTACTTGGATGATTACAGAAAAAACTTCTTTTTTTTCTTTTTTCTTTTTTTGAAGATTTTTTTCTTCTTTTTTTTTTGTGATGAAAGGAATACAATAGTAAGGTATTTAGTACAACTGTATTTTGTGGTAAAGAAAAGAAAAAATTGAGGTGTCTCCTGATATATCTGAATACTTGCCATCTTAAAGCATGTTCACAGTTCGTGAACATTTACAAGAGTAAAACAGTTTTGTCTCCGCAATAACTCAAACAGATGTTAATTTCATTAGAAAGAAACAGTGAGATAATTCACTGTTTTGTGTATGAGGGGGGTTGGGGGGGGGAGGGCTTGTCACTTGTCACTGTTGTGACGTTACAGTATGCAAAGCTTCTTTGACATGAACTTTTGCTGAATTTATTTTTATAAAGATATATGTCTATGTGTGTGTGTGTGTGTGACAAAAGTACCGTAGACTTAGAGATGATCTTTTTTCCCCCCTCATGCTTGCCTAATTTGTCACTGTAAGAATTCATTCCCATTTGCTGATCCAGTTGGATCCAAGTCAAATATTTGAAAGTGATATGAAGTGCTAAAGAAATCAATAATTTGAAGCGTTTAGAATGTTGTTGTTTATTTTGTAGTTCCTGTTATCAAGGTGCTGTGTGTGAATGTGCATCCATGTATGCGTATGTGTGTGCATGTGCATGAAAGCGTGTGTGAGAGTTGGGGGAGAGAGAGGAACAGAGAGATGAAATGGGTTGTTGACACTGGCGTAAAGGGTACCCTTTGGTTTATAATCCCCTTTCCCCGGCCCTTGTCTTACCCCTTCCTCCTCTGTTGTCTTAGCTCATTTCAATTTAGTCAGTATTATTTTCACTTCTCCTCTTCTTCTTCTGCTTTTTTTTTTTTTTTTTTTTTTTTTTTTTTTTTTTTTATGTGGCAACTCTGATTAATATTTCCACATTTTACTTTCTTTTCTTTTTTTTTTTCTTTTCTCATTGAATGTTTGCCAGTGTCCTAATATGGGGAAAGATAACAGATTGTTTGGCCATATCAGATATGCAATTGTATGATATGCGAAAGGATTTTTTTTTTTTTTAAATAAGAAATACAAATTATCTGAAAAGAAGCTGAAATCATACCAGCAGATTGTTGTTGGGTTTTGGGGGGGGGGGGGGGGGGGGGTTGTTACAATAATCAACTTCTGTGGAATGTTAATTGTTTTGTTTTTCTATGTGTGTGACTGTAATATGATGGTAAAAGACATTTTTGTGTTCTTACCTGTTGTGTTTTCATGGTGGATCGTGGATTACTATGAGGAAGTGAACAAAAACCTGAAGGGCAAGGGAAACATGTTTTTCGTTTTTCTGTCCAATCCACCTTTTATTTCATCACTATTCCACACACTTTACTTTTTTGATATCATTTACAGTATCATGTTTTAGTGTGTGTGTTTTGTGCGTGTTGTTATTTATTTGTGATTTGAATGAATGTATTTAGAAATAAGATTTTTCAATAGCAGGTGAAGATTTTTTTCTTTTTCATGTTGTCATTTTTGAGTCTTGTTTTTATGTTGTCAGATTTATTATGAAATTGTCATTTTTGTCTTTTCTGTTTTTTTATAAAAAAAAAAAGAAAAAAGAAAAAAAAATGTACATATAGACATGTTAGCTGTTGACAGAATTTCTTATATAACGAGTGCTTGTGTGAATGTTGCAAAGAGTGTTTTTGAGTTCTGATGGTTTCTTTTACCTTTTTTAGCTATAGCGTGCATGGGCATACCCATCTTTGTACGTAAATGTATATGTGCATGCTATTGTTTCTGTGATTGTGTTAATCCTTGCTTAAAGAGTGATTTGAAAAAAAAAGAGTTGTGGGTGTTGTTGTTTTTTTGGGTGTTTTTTTTTTCTTCAGTTTTGTGATGAATTAACATACGTTTCTTATTGATTCATTCAGTTCTCTCTCTGAGTCGTGTAAGCAACAAAAAAGTAGAATGTTGTGCAAAAGACAGAAATGTGGAATTTGTATACTGGTAACGTCCTTGTTGATTTCTTTTGTTCCTGGGGCTTTTTGTTTTTTCTTTTTATACCCACCTACCCATTTCTCTTAGTTGTTTTTTTTTTTCCCCTTGAATTTACACGTACACTTTATGAACACACACACACAAATTGTAACACACAACATGGGCATTCATTGATTTTATTTTAGTTTTTTTTATTCATCAGTTTATTACTACTGCTTCTTCTTTCATGGGCTGCACCTCCCACATTTACTCAGTGTATACGGGTGGGCTTTTATGTGTATGACTGTTTTTACCCCGTCATTTAGGCAGCCATACTCTGTTTTGGGGGGTATCAGTTTATTACACTTTTTCAAACTCTAATCCCTGTCAGAAAAAAAAAATGAAAAGAAAAAAACAACAAAAAAACTATAGAATAGCCAGTTGTGTGTGTCAGTATGGTGGTTAGCCAGATGTATGTGCCAGTATGGTGACATCTGGGACAGGTGCAGTGAATGAAAGGTCAGAGCACTTGGTTCTCACCTACCCCCGAAAACGGAGTATGGCTGCCTACATGGCGGGGTAAAAACGGTCATACACGTAAAGGCCCACTCGTGTGCATACGAGTGAACGTGGGAGTTGCAGCCCACGAACGCAGAAGAAGAAGAAGAAGAAGAAGAGGTTCTCACCCGAGTTACCTAGGTTCAGTGCCCGGTCCAGTGTGCCTGGTGGGTTAAGGGTGAAGAATTTTCTTATCTCCCAGGTCTGTGCATGTGCAGAACTGCTAATGCCCAAACCCCATATACACATATATATGTGTATATACACATGCCGAAGATCAGTTGCGCACGTTAAAGATCCTGAAATCAATGTGACTTTTTTGGTGGGTTATGGAAGCAAGAATGTACCCAGCATGCACATACCTGAGAATGGAGTGTGGCTGCCTATACGGCAGGGTAAAAACAATCATACACATACAAACGCACTTGGACACATTGGACATACAAGTGAACATAGGAGTTGCTGCCCATGAACACCCCCCTGATCCCCCACCCAAAAAAAACACACACACACACACACACACACACACACATATATATATATAAAGAGGGGAATTTTTTATTTTATTTTTTATAATCATGTCTGTAAGACAGCACATGTGTTAGTAAGTCTGCAGAAAGAGCGGCTTTTGGATTCACTGTTGTTGGATGCCAGATATACAATTTGAAAATGGACTTGAGTATAGCTTGCCTGCAGACACATTCAAGATCACGAGAAGTTTGCAGTTCAGTTCTTTAAAGAATATAATAATAATAATAATAATAAAAGATTTAAAGAGAAAAGATTCTTCATGAGAGAAAAAAAATGAAGAGATGTCAACAGCTCTTACAGCCACACCAGAATGATAAACACTGTGACTATGAAAGGGGGTTGTGTGGACTGTGATCCATTGACAAGATTTCTTTCTGATGTAGGCAGGCACAGCTTTCTTTTGTGGATGTCTGTAAAGGATGTGTGGAGGCTGAAGGGGGTTTCCGTAGCAGGCGTTGCAACCGCTGGAAACTTGTGTATCATGGGAAGAGGGCTGCGGCTAAGAAATGGAATCACTCATCTCCCAGAAACAAGTTTCAGTGGGGTGGATTTGCGCTAGAAGTAGCGCACAATTTGTTTTGATGGTCCAGAGTAGTGCAGTCCATTTCCTCATCTGTATCAATTGTTCATATAAAATTTTGTGGACCTCACCTCACCTTTACCTCCCTCTTAAAGTCGTCATTTATTTTAGAACATCTCTGTCTAAGAGTCTGGCTTGTGTAAGTTATAACTTCTTGTCGCCATATATTTAAAGAACATCTATGCCAAAGCGTTTGTCTTTTATAAGTTTAACTTGTTGCCATTGTTTATTTAAGAACATCTGTGGCCAAGCATCTGGCTTGTTTAAGCTATAACTTCTTGTCATTTATTTTAGAACATCTGTGGCCAAGCATCTGGCTTGTTTAAGCTATAACTTCTTGTCATCATTTATTTTAGAACATCTATTGCCAAGCATCTTGTTTGCATAAGTTGTAACCTGTTGTAAAACTGGATTCCTATCTTATTTTCTGGTTTCCACTCTTAACTCTGTAACAAGCGATGCATGTATATTTGTGTCACTGTGTTATCTGCGCTCAGAACATTGTTATCTGTCTGCTTGAGACGTAGCGCTCAGCAAAACTGCTCGTGTAGATCTCTTAACTTCTCTGTATTCAAACACAGTGTTGGAACTTCTTCTGTGGATCTCTAACCTCTTTGTCACTGAACACAGCACCAAAACTGTTCACTGAACAGACACTTTGTCTGACCCAGCAGGGCAACTATGCTCCCTAGATAGACATTTGTACGATACATCATGCCAATGCAGGAATTGTGCTGATCTGCAGATTGCAGTGTAGTGTTTAGCCTGCTTCTTTCTCATTGTTGTCTGAATTCTGTGATTTTTTTTTTTCAATGAAATTGTATGTAATGTTACAATGTGATAAATTTGATGGACTAGAGTGAGAAGAGAGGAAACATTTGACCTTGACTGGGTACCACAACGTGGTGGTCATTTGATGACAACATGGTGGTCATTTGATGACAACGTGGTGTGAAATTTGTCCCTCCCCCACACCCTTCCCCCTTGTTCAGTGGTTTTGTTGTGTGTGTGTGTGTTTGCATTTATGTGCTTCACCAGCCAGATATTGGTGATGATACTTTGTAATAATCTGTGTACACTTCAACGATAGCATGCGTGCTGGGACTGCGGAATGCTGGAAGAGATTTGAAAGATTTTGCTTTGTTACCCATGAAGGAGCACTGGTTTGTTTTTTTTTGTTGTTGTTGTTAGGTTGGGTTTTTTTTTTTTGGGGGGGGGGGGGGGTTGGCTTTTCTCCCTTTGTGCCAGTGATAAAGTTAAAGCTAGCTGTCGTGTGTGAGGGGCTGATCCTATATACTGATACTGTTATAGCCTTCTGATTGTTATTGTAGAGGAAGCGTAACCCCCCTCCCCCTCCCCCCATTTGTCCTCAACATATCGTGTAACCCTCCGCTATTTTAGCTTCAATTGATGGGTTGGATGTGTCTCGCCCCGTGCTGTATCTGGTGTTCTGGTCTGTACCAATGACTATTGCAATATTTATATATGATTTCACAGGAGCACGACTACAGGAAAGAGAGAGGGAGAGAGAGCAGTGTTTACATGTTGAAAGGAATGATGATGACTGGGATGATGATGTCTGAAGGATGCTTATTGACTGTAGTATTGTTGAATTAAAGAAAAAAGGGGGGAAAGTTGCTTTGTTCTGCTGTTGTTGTTGGTGAAAGTTGCTTTGTTGTTCTGTTGTTGTTGCTGAAAGTTGCTTTGTTGTGGTGGTGGTGGTGGGCGTGGAATTCAGGAGCACGTCAGCCCACAGCTCTCTGCAGGGAGTCCTCAGTAGACAGCAGACATGATAGACAGTGAAGCTTTGAGTGGAATCATCACCACTGATCGTCAAGTTGTGGTTATTGACTCGTGTGTGTGTGCGTACACAAAGTGAGCCTGTGTAATCACCCGGTCTTAGTTGTGTGTGTATGTGAGTGTGTGTGTGTGTGTGTGTGATTTTTTACACCAAGATAAAGGAATGTAGGAACCAAACTTTGTGGGGTGTTACATACACATAAGACCTTTACAGTCATCCCCATAATGATGAGGAGGAAAGTGGGGTTAGAGGTAAAAAGGTCAAGATCATCATTTGGCAAACCAGAAAAAGCTCAACAGTCCTCATGTCTTACATCCAGTTTTCATTAACATTGTTAGAGTGACTGTCAATGATGACAGCACGACCCCTATTGAAATTCAAGGTCAGATGTTAAGGGTCAAGGTCAGAGCATGCCATACTATGACAGCTTGCAAGTACAAAAGAAAGAAGATGTCTTATTTTTACTATTTTATCATTCCTGTGATTGATTATCACACATAAATTTTGAGTTACTTGTTTGTCAACATAAACAAACGCATCAAGGTTGATAAGACTTGAATCCAAAAAGACTCCCTCAAAACAAACATGGAGAGAGAGAGAGAGAGCTGAGGTTGCATAACATGCAGTTGCATTCAGTGATCATCTCTCTGAAGTTATCTAACAGAGCCATATTTGGCAAAATGACCCCACAGAATTTTTATCAGAAGAGCATGATGACCCTAGTTTCGATATATATCAGACAAACTGCTTTGGGGTCATCTACAAGATGGACAGACTACAGAATGCAGTATGAAGAGGCCTTGTTTTAGAAACGAGCCAAAAAAAGGTCATCAAGAAACAGATTTTTTTTTTTTTTTAAGGTGATTGATCGGTTGAAAGACTGGATTATATAGTGTCCATCTTTATGATTCTGTGGCTTTTTTTTTTTTTTTGTTTTTTTTTTTTTTTTTTTTTGCTTTTAAACTTGTCATGCATTTAATTGAAAGCAACTGACTTTGGTGTTATTTTTGTTGCTCATGTTGTCTTCCAGTTTTTAGTGGCCTGTTGTGACATTGTTGATTGTATCACTGCATAGATAACTGCTTAGATTTAACGGTGATGTGTGGGAAACTGTGAATGTGTTTTTGATATTAAAAAAACAAAAGCTATGGGTGGCAGTGTGCGCCGGTAATCCATGTTTAGCTGGGTTTTGTATTTGAAGTGTCCATTTCAGTTCATGGTTCCTTAATAGAGAGTAAAGAAAACCTTTTCTTTTCTTTTTTTTTTTTTTAATAATTAAACAAATGGATGATTTCAGTGTGTCTCCTTTTGAAATACACTGCTGTGTGAAACAGTTGGGAATTGTGTTTGTGATTTATTATTACTAACACTTTATTGAAAACTATCATGTATTTGCTCGACTTTCACTCCTAGTCTCTGATTTTCTTTCTCATGTCTGTCACACTCCCCATAGTCTGTGTTAGCATGTGTTGTTTTTTTCTTTCTATAAAAGTGACATGTAGGTCTAGAGGTTTTGAGTGTCCATTTTTGTATTGATTTCATTCTGAGCTTGATCTGTGATCTGGTTTGGACAATGCAAATCAGTTATATAAACAAGACAGAACAGATGAGTGTTGTTTTCATACGTGTAATGTCCACATGAATGTGAAATTATGAAGAGTCAGATGTTTTTTTTATATTGCTGTTGGTTTTTTTTTGGTTTTTTTTTTGTTTTTTGTTTTTTTGTATGATCATTCTGAAAGTGGTAGTTTTGTGAGCAGGTACATAACGGAGAGTAAAATTGGATAGTTTCCCTTAGTTAACCATGGCACAGTGTTACTCGCACATGCATGATGTCCACCGTGATAGTGACACATTATAAGTAGCAAAAAACAAGCTTTTGGGACACTTTCATCTGGAATAGTGCTGAAAACATGAAGTAGTAAGCTGTAGACGATTCTTGAGACATCACTGCCAACAAAATGAAACCAGTTGATCGCTTCCTTCAGACGAGACCGTGTGGTGTTCATGGTGATTTTTCGGGTTGGTTGCTCCTGAAGGTGCAGTTTCTTTTTTTTTCTTTTGGAGTAGCTCCACCCCTTTTTTTTTCTTCTTTTCCTTTTTTTTTTTTTCTTTTTCTTCTTTTCCTTTTTTTTTCTTCTTTTTCTGAGGACATTTCTGTACATTCTGAATGTATTCCAACTTTAGTGATAAAGATTTGCCATTCAGAAAGCAGACAAGGCCCATGGTGTATTCTGCATTACTGTGCTTTAATGAAGTGGTGGTGAAAAATGCCTGCAGGGTTGAAGAAGAAACAACTCAGTCCAGTGCATGTTTGACAAGTTCAGAACTTACGAAAATGAATACATGGCTAAATACTACCAAAAAAATAATTCCAGTGCTTATCTGATGCACACATAAATGGAACTCATAAACGTAAATAGCTAGGTACCAGGGATAAAGTCATTTCAGTGCCTATAGATGTAACTGATTAAAATCAAGGATGAGTTACATTTATAAAAAAAAAACTGATGAAGTTAACCTTAAGTTCCATTAAAAAAAAAACGTCATGAAATCATTTCAGTGACCTATTTAACTAATTCATTAGGTATAGCATATTGAAATCAAGATGCAAAAAAGGAAGTCAATCATCAGTATAATTGATTGAAATAAAAGGATAAATGCTTTCAAGGAAGTAAATCCAGCACACTTGGTAAATGCATGAATATGACTGTTTAAGATTAATAACTAAATTTATAAAGGAAATCAAAATTTACTGTTTGAACTGTTTTCAAGCTGTGTGTCCCATTAACAGCAATATTTTTGTCAAACAGGATCACATAGATAGATAGATTTTTTTTTTAAAGAAAAAAAAAGAATGGAAACTGAAAGAAGATTCATTAAACCAAGCTTCCCTACCTGTCACAAAATTACTGACCACCGATGCACATTACCAGCTTCAAAATATTGGATCGGTTACAACTCATATATTTTGTTCTAAAATCTTGCTAAGTCTGCCCAAAATGACTGCCAGGTTAGGAAACAAATCTGACTGGCCAAGCAATATTTTCAAGCCGCTGATAAAGAAGAATGATTTCCAAGTGTAGCCCTCGTGGCTTAGCGGCAGTCTTTGTAACTACCTTGACTGCTGCTGTTGGTCATTGTCTTGACACTGCAGATCAAACAAGTATTGTGTGGAAAATATCAGTACTGAATGGAAAGTGTTTGGAGGGAAGGATCAGTGCGAGGAGCCTTTCTTTTTTTTCTTAAGTTTTTAACAGAGTGGGATTTTAGTTGGGTTTTTTTTTTTTTTTTTTTGCAAAAGATAAAGCCTGTTCTCACCCACCCACCCATTTTTTCCCCCTTAAAGGAATGTTCGCTCATTTGCTGAAAATATGTGCATACCTATTATCTGAACATATAATTTGATTTCAAACAAAACCAAAAACAAAATCTAGTCTGCTTTCATTGCCCAGAAATGACATGTTTGAACTTTCATTGCCCAGAAATGACATGTTTGAATTTTCATTGCCCAGAAATGACATGTTTGAACTTTCATTGCCCAGAAATGACATGTTTGAATTTTCATTGCCCAGAAATGACCTGTTTGAACTTTCATTGCCCAGAAATGACACGTTTGAATTTCAGTCTCCCAGTTGCTGTGGTAATAAAAAGCTTGCAGCTGCAGCAGTTTTTAAAACATAACAAGTCCAGATTGGAGGTGGTTTATCTGTTCTCCAGTATTTCTCTGCCTTTCATATATTTCCGTTTGTCCCTTTTCTGTCTCTGTCTTTCTTGATAGTTCTTTCACTCTTTCACTCCATCTCTTTCTCTCTTCCTCTGTCCCTCTTAAACACTGCCTGGATCGTTTACAGATTCAGTATGTTAACTGCACATGACTGGTGGCCATACAAAAGAAAGTTCTGCATACATTCCACCCAGATCACTCGTTAAAACAAGCATCCAGTCTTACAGTGACACACAGCTATGAAATTGCTGATTTGAAATAGTCACAAAAAAAAGGGACATCTAGGAACAATTACATCGTTGTTTTGTTGTTGTTGTTTTGTTTTTTTTAATTAACAGAAAGCGATAAAGAGAGGCAGATAAGTTTATTCCATTTAATTTTTTTTTTCATTTGTGTACATTTATACAATATATCTGGAATTCTTTAAGGAATGTAAGTAAAATAACCTGTAGAAATTACCCTGAATGTATTTTCTATCATTGTACTTTCTGGTGCAGGTGAACATGTAAAAACTGTACGCTTCTATTTGTATCGTTAAATGGTACATGCAAGTTTACATTTAGAAAATTATGTATCAGATTTGCCCGTTTTGAAAAGCAACTCAACGTGAGGCTCCCGATTGAAAAACACATACCAAACATGGCAATAACTTGTTCAAAGTGTACCACAGAAACCCATGTTTTCTCACCTAGATAACTCCGTTCTCAAAACATGACATTACACTGCTCTTGTTGGTGCTGATTTACTGTTGATGTTTTTTTCTTCTTTTTTTTTTTTTTTGGTAGTTTTCTTGTTTGGTGTTTTGTCTGTGATATGCAATTAATTGTTGTGTGTGATTGAATTAATAAAAATGTTGAAATTAGCAACACCATATTTGCAGTTGTTATGGTGGACATACAACGTTTTCATTGCTGTCATATTAAGTACTCATTTTGAATTCCATTGCTTAACTTTGCTGTGTAAAAGAACATGACTGATTTTTTTTTCCCCAACGCTGTTAAGTGAAAACAGAACAACATGATAGTGCAGTGTGCGTAACTGAAAATGGGGGCTGGAATGAAAATTAAGCATAGTGCAAATAATTATAATGATGACGATGATAATAATAATGATAATAATAATAGAATAGAAAGTCTATTTTCTCATGAAAAGTATCTAATTTGGACTAAAAATTATGACACATCATACTGTCGTAATTATGAGAAGTTTATGCTTTTAAACTAAATTTCAACAATGAAACAAATATAATCTTTTGAACTATAACTGATCAGGAAAAGAATATTATCACGGAAAAAAGCCTGTTCTAAATTATGTAACTTTTCTCTCCTTTTTAAAGTCTGTAAAAAAAAAAGTAAATAATCTTTTTTTTTAACTTGAAAGATAAAGATTCTTATCTACAAATAACATTAAAAAATATAATTTGTAGTATGAATACTTGGCTTTGGATTACCAAATTTGTGTTAGGAATTCTTTGCTCTTGAAGGTAGACTTGAATGTCAGTGCACTGTGATTTTGTCCAAATATTCACAATGTGTGATAACCGAGACAAAAATGTTTCTTGATTGTGCCGTGTGTAATCAAACAACAAGACAATGAGTCTCTTGCAAAATGCATTGCACAAACCTTCACGACCTGTTAACTCAGCCAAGGAGATTTTCCCACAATCTTAAATCCGTGAGTAACAGTGAAAAGCTAACGGGGAAAGGAAAGGTAGTGTAATTTGGAACTTCTTTTGAGATAGAACATAATATTGACACTTATGAAATAAACATTAGTATTGATACTGATATTTATTTTGGAAGTCCAGTCTCCGATGGAAGGTTATTATTCATACTTGAACAGCATTTATCTTCAGTCAAACTGTAAGCGCAAACTGTAAGCGCTTTACAAACATGAAGTCATTGGCACAATAGGCTGTGTAGAATAGTATTGATACTTATTTTGGAACTTGGTTTTCAGATGGAACATTATTATGAATCATGCTTTGTGGCGCCTGTCCTTGGTCAGAGAACAAATTCAAAGCCAGAAGCTATTTACAAACACAAAGACATTTGTGAACAGGCAGTGTTGAACATTATTATTGATACTTATACTTATTTTGGAACTTGTTTTCCAGATGGAATATTATTAGTCATGCTTATACAGGGCATATCTTTAGTCAGAGAACAAATTCAAAGCCAGAAGCACTTTACAAACACAACAGTCATTTACACAACAGACTGCCTACCTGGGGCAAACCAGATGAGAGCCACCTTCAGGCATTCATCAGATATTTCCTGTGTCATTCAGTCCAGTTTCTGTCACATACACACACAGACATATGAACATTTGCCCAACTAAAGAGAGAGAAAGAGGGAAGGAGATCGTCACACAGATTCCTCAGCTTGTCTGTCAGCTTTCCACAAGGCTGGTTCAGTGTGAATCGGCATCAGAGGATGGAGGCAGTTTGTCCTCACATTGCCGGTCAGGCTTGCTATCACTGGTTGCCAGAAAGCCAAGAAAAACTTTTTTTTTTTCTTTCAAGTTGCAGGTAGCATTTAATGTCCACTCTTTGTCACAACTGATTTAGCTAAGCGAACTTTCGCCTGCCTTCCCAAAATAAGGATCTGGTTCAATACAGTGCAACCTTCTTTTCTTTCTTTTTTTTTTACTTTTGTTTTTGATTTTTTGTTTTATTTATTCAGTAAGAGTGTTTTGTTGGTTTTTAAAACAGATTTAAGATTTCAGTTTGGTAAACAGCTGCGTTGCCCTGCAGTCGTTTACATGCACTGAATAACTGCAGTATCGTCGTCATAATCGTTATGGTTTGGCTTTATGAACACAGAGATAGAGGAAGGGGGTTGTCCAAGTCTGCTGCATGTTGGCTGCTGAGGTCATTGGTGGCTCCCAGGGAAAGGGTGGTGTAGTCCAAGGAGGAAGGCAGCAGTAGGGTTAAGATGCTTAACTGCCACGCAGATACAATGTTTCCATGATAGTCTGGGTTCAAATCCTGGCCTTGCCTTTTGTCCCAAGTTTGACTGGAAAATCAAACTGAGCGTCTAGTCCTCAGAATGAAATGATAAACTGAGGTGTGCAATTGTTGCACTGAAAAAGGACTTATGGCAACACAAAAGTTGTCCTGTAGCCAAAATTTGTAGAAATCCACTCTGATAGGCACAGAAATAGGTATGCATGCACCCAAGGCCTGAGTAGTGCTTTGGTTTATTGCGTCTGGACAGGCTTCCACATAGCACAAACTTTCAACCTGCAGGTCCAGGGTTCGAATCCTAGTCACTGCATCTGGGTAAGAGTTTTCCTCCAATTTCCCAGGTCAACAGACGTCCAGACCTGCTAGTGCCTGAGCCCCCTTTGTGCATATATGCACATTATAGAACCTGTAATTAAGATCAGTGTTCTGTGGATTATGGAAAAAGAGAAAATGTCCTTCATTAACACCCCTGAAAATGGAGTAGGGCTGCCTACATGGCGGGGGGTACAAACAGTAATGCATGTTAAAAGCCCACTTGCACATACGAGTGAACACCGGAGCTGCAGCCCATGAACACAAAAGAAGAGGCAAATGTCCATCACATGAGGCCACCACTGAGGAGAACAGTTGTGGAACCATCCAGCCACCTGAACAAAAGACCTGTCACTTGCTGGGTAGTGCTCCCCACCCCTACTAACATGGGAGTGAAGTGATGGCCTGGTGGTAAAGCCCCTGCCAAGGAAGGGAGAGAATCTGAGTGAGCTGGTTAGATGGAATCCCACACTCAGCAGCTTTTTTTCCTCCCCATTCACTGGACCTTGTGTGATGGTCTAGACGCTAGTCATCCGTATCAGATGATAAAACCCGAGGTCCTGTGTGTAATATGCGCTTGTGAAAGAACTCGTGGCAACAAAAGGGTTGTCCCTGGCAAATTCTGTTGGAAAATCCACTTAGGAAAATAAATACACTTGCAGGCAGATAAAAATAATAATAATAAAAAATTTTTTTAAAAAGGTGGCACCGCACTGTAGCAACGCATTCTGCACAGGGAGAGCAGCCTGAATTTCACAAAAAGAAGTGTGTCGTGACAAAGAGAAATATAACACTATAAATACAATGCAATACAATACCCCCCAAACATACTCCTAGACACCACCACAATGGCGTGTTGATGCTCTGTCATGTCAAACATAGAGGGAAGCAAAAGTTCTTGATTGCAAGGATTGGGTTCCTTTTCTTTTTCTTCTCTTTAAAAAAAAAAAAAAAAAAAAAAAAAAAAAATCCAAACAACGTAAGAATCTGCAGATGATAATTCCACACTCAGAATGACTTATGCAATTTCAGTATCAGCTTCAAGGAGGCATCAAAGTGAATGATTGATCTATATACCGTACTGCAAAAAATATGATTAAATCTATGAAAATAAAAATAAAAAGATTTTTTTTAAAAAGGGGGGGGCGGTGAGTGGAGGTTAGGGCCAGCATGAGAGGGAGCAGATGCTTGACCTTTTGCAATAGACCCATAGTCGTTCACAGCTCAGGTGTGTGCCATTGTCCGCCACAGCTCAGAGGTGTGTGCCATTGTCCACCACAGCTCAGAGGTGTGTGCCATTGTTTTCCACAATTCAGAGGTGTGTGCCATTGTCTGCCACAGCTCAGTGATGGGACACATTGCCACAGCTCAGAGGTGTGTGCCATTGTCTGCCACAGCTCAGTGATGGGACACATTGCCACAGCTCAGAGGTGCGTGCCATTGTCCGCCACAGCTCAAATGGGGCGTCAGCTTCATATTTGCATGTGGTGTCATGATCCAGGATTGGATCATTTCATTTCACATGCTTGGAGACATGTTCCCAGTTCATACTAAGTAAAAAGAAACCACGCTCTATTTTGTGAAGACTGTCAGGATGGTTGACGCTAATCAAAGTGGATACGTTCATTTCTGTGGTAAGCATGTACTTTCTTCCCACCCTTCTAAAGTCAAGTGGTTTTTTGTTTGTGGATGAGTTGTATGCTTCATCCCAAATTATGCCTTTCCCCAGGCAGTTTTGCCACTTTTCCCCAAGAATAGCAGAATATATACATATTTTTTTAAAAAAATCATCTGGGACTGTGGTTTTGTCAGCAGAATAATTTAAACCCAGTGTTAGCTCCAAGGGGAGGAAAGCTGTCCCCTGTCTTTAAAGTGCGTCTGCAAGGTTTCCTGGTAGTTACCACAAGAGGATTGCCAGTGGGCATCTGTCCACTGCTTTTTTGTCCCTCTCTTTTTTTCTTTTTTCTTTTTTAAACAAATCAGATTAATTTGATTTAAAAAAAAAATTTTTTTAAATACCATGTACACATGTATCACTTCCTTATTACTGGGAAAATGATCTTGGTAAAACCATTGAAACAAAAGAACACCAGTCTGTGAATAGAAACTGTGGCATATATTAAACACATCTCAAAATTAATTTATACAACTAAAAAGAGGAGAGTGTGTGTGTGTTGAGAGCTTAGACAGTGTATTATGAGTCAGTCTGTGATGTGACACAGTATAACAAAGGGCCAGGTGGGTAGAAATGAGGTCAGTGCTCTTGGTCCGATTCCAGATAGTCTGAAAATTCCACTAGGTTTTTTTTTCTCTTTTATAATGTGTTAATGACCAGCAAACATCATCATGGTGGCTATCAAAAGGGTGTGTTGACAGTTTTTTTTTCTCTGTCAACACATAACAACATCAACCAGTCTGTGTAATAGAGCTAAACTTTGTCAGGAGAGGAAATGTAAATCTATCCCCTGTACACCAGGTGGGGACAGGCTTTATTACTTATCATGCTGTCTTTTTTTTCTTGTTTTAAAATAAATTATCTGTTCATCCATTCTTTTTTCTTTCTTTTTTTTCTCATGGCCTGACTAAGCGCGATGGGTTACGTATCTGGTCAGACATCTGCTTAGCAGATGTGGAGTAGTGTATATGGATTTGTCCCAACGCAGTGACACCTCCTTGAGTTACTGATACTGATATGCAGTCTTAACTACTTTAAGAAATGGTTACATTCAAGAAGAGGGTAATTCCCATTTTAGTATCATATATTCAGGGGCACATTTGAACAACAATATTTTCCAGCATAGTTGAAGCGATACTACCATCAGCAGATGGCTGCACCGTTTTTATCTAGTTTTTGATTAATCTTTTTTTAGGGTTATCATACTCCATTTTGGATAACAGATTCAATAATGATAATAATGTGCTGCCGTCTAGCCAGGTCCACAAAATTGTCCACCATGATGCGTTCATTCAGTCTGCCATTCAGAGAGCCGCTCTTTCTATTCATAAGCCCCTCAAACTATACAAAGGTATACAAAAAAAACCCATACCAACCAACCTTGGGTCAATATGTATCAGTCTGTTTTCATAGTATGAGTTATTCCGCGTTCTTTTCAAGTTTTACGCTTGGATTTGGAAGATGGATTACACACTATATATACTTCCTCACACACTTGCACTGCAAGATGCATGAAGTTTTTCATTTGAATAGATCACAGAATTTAGGATACTAGAACTCAAAGCTCCTTTTTCCCTGTCATAGCTCAGGGCCCTGCTGTTAGTTCATAGCAGGGACAGCTCCCAGTGATTCATTATTAGTCTTCTGTGTATCTACAAGTAGAATTTGATGTTTGCAGAACAAAGAACAAAACCACGCACATGTCAGTGCTGTGCAGAATCTGTTGTACTGTCCAGTCTTCAACATGATACTTTTTTTTTTCCATTGCTCACCAGGAAATGTTGTAAGAAGAAATAAATTTAGCTTGCCACTGTGGTGTTTCTGTGATCTGTGCATCAAAGAGAGAAAGAGTTGCAACAATGCTGGCTGGTTCTTCACTGTCTGCAACGTGACAAAAACAACACTGCATTCATAACAGCTCAAGACAACCAACTTAAAAAAAAAAAACAACAGTTGCAAACTCTGCCAACAGAACAGAACTGTTGTGAGCATGCTAATTCTATGGACCAAAGTTGTTTTTTTGTTGTTATTGTTCGTTTGTTTTTTGCTGCCCTATTTCAATGGCATTACTCCCACACCACTTATTCAAGTCTCCCATACTCAGCCACCCGTGTTCGTCTGATGCAGTCAATGTGTCAGCAGTCCATAGGTAACTATCAAGGTTAGGTTGGCAGGAGGCCACACATCAGAGGAGACCCTTCACTTTGGTGGTGTTCAGTAGTGCCTGTTCTGATTTAAGATTCCTAGGACACCACCAACTTCGCCCCCTACTGACGACAATAATGGCTCTGTCCGGAGCCTGGTTGAGCAAGCATCCCCTCCAGTGGAGACGGTCACCATGCCCCTCCAACGACAGTCCCCCATGAAATCTGCTGACACTGAAGATCTTGACAGGACTCACTCCAACCTTGGAAGTGGAGAGGGATCAAAATGAGGTCACCATGAAAGCAGGACATGAAAGACCACAGAATTTGGGACTTTAATTTAATTTTTTTTTTTTTTACATTGATGATGATGGAGGGGGAGGATGCTACAGAGGTCTATTTCAGGTTTAAGACAACACAATGAGGCTGTACTCTGCTTCATGTCATAATGATATCCTGGTGTTAACCAGGCCTGAGAAATACAGAGACATGAAGTAAGGAAATTTAAGGAACACTCCCAAAGAAAATGTTTGAAGATGATGGATAATGGTGGGCTATGGGGGTCAATTTAGGTTTGAGACTAGTGGACAAGGCTCTCTCATAATGTATCCCTGTATCAATAAGACTAAGAAACAACACCTGCAATGTTGGTTAAGAAATTAGAGCAACACTCCTGGATGCATCCATGAAGTGGATGATACTTGACTGTGTGGTCCCAGTCTTCCCATTTACGTCCATAGCACACACAAGTGTGTGTGTGTGTGTGTAATATTGCCCCCTGCATCGAGACATTATAAATCAATTTGGAATGTCATCAGGATAATGCTAATATTTTAGCTAAGTTTCTAATATAATCCAGAAATCTTATACTGCAAAGTTATATATATTAAAAAAAAAGACACAAACAAAATTTATAAAGATAAAAAGCCTTTGGAGCTCCATGCATTCTTTACCATCTTCACTTTCATCCACACACACACATGAGCACACGCATGAGCACACACACAAAGTGCATGCAAACAAAAATGCACACACACACACACACACACACACAGTGCATGCACACATAAATGCACACACCCACACACACACCACACAGATGTGAAAAGCCAGGTAAAAACATTAAAGATAAAATTAGTTAAGGCCTTTCTGGCAGCAGGTCACAATCATGTGGAAAGGGAAGTAACTGTAAGTAGTAACAGATCAGGGTGAAGATGATGGGGAAGATAAACAGTTCTGGGGAGGTCTGCGAAGGGGAAAAAAAGTTTTGTCATGAACAACCCGATTAATGCTAAGTTCATTTTTCCAGGAATTTGAGGGTGTCATCAAAACATGCACAATGTCGGTGAAGTCTTAAGAACACATAAACACTTGCACACACACACACACATACACACACACAGAGCAGATGCCAAGGATTCCTTCACACACACACACACACACACAATAAATTCACAAAACAATGCTGCTCATAATGCAAAAAATTTCTTTCCATGCTGTCATCAAATAAATATACAAACACAACTATGTGCGCTGAGTGACATGGACTGAAAATGAGAAAAGAAAAAAAAAAAAAAGACAGAACATGATACCATCCTAATCACCAGTCAATCATTCGTTATCGTCACACACTAACAACTTCAATCATCATTAAAACTACCCCCCCTCCCCCACCCCCACTCCACTGCCCACCATCCTTTTCCAACACAGCTAATGCTGAGGTTACTTCACAGGATAGCTAACTCTTGTGTTCAAAACTTGTGCTACAGCGACGTAAGTGTGCGTGAATTCTATGACTTGCATATGATCTGCATGTCGGGGGAAGAAGTCAAAAGTGTCACTGCCATGTACACACATTTACAACTATCATCATTACCTGCAAATACCAAAGTGTCACAGCCATGTACTTGTACAACTATCAATGTTACCTGTATACACCAAAGTGTCACAACCATGTACTTGTACAACTATCAACGTTACGTGTATACACCAAAGTGTCATTGCCATGTACTTGTACAACTATCAACGTTACGTGTATACACCAAAGTGTCATTGCCATGTACTTGTACAACTATCAGCATTACCTGTATACACCAAAGTGTCACTGCCATGTACTTGTACAACTATCAATGTTACCTGTATACACCAAAGTGTCACTGCCATGTACTTGTACAACTATCAACGTTACCTGTATACACCAAAGTGTCACTGCCATGTACCTGTACAACTATCAATGTTACCTGTATACACCAAAGTGTCACTGCCATGTACTTGTACAACTATCAACGTTACCTGTATACACCAAAGTATCATTGCCATGTACTTGTACAACTATCAACGTTACCTGTATACACCAAAGTGTCACTGCCATGTACTTGTACAACTATCAATGTTACCTGCATACAGCAAAGTGTCACTGCCATGTACTAGTACAACTATCAACATTACGTGTATACAGCAAAGTGTCACTGCCATGTACTTGTACAACTATCAGCGTTACCTGTATACACCAAAGTGTCATTGCCATGTACTTGTACAACTATCAACATTACGTGTATACACCAAAGTGTCACTGCCATGTACTTGTACAATTATCAACGTTACCTGTATACACCAAAGTGTCATTGCCATGTACTTGTACAACTATCAACGTTACCTGTATACACCAAAGTGTCACTGCCATGTACTTGTACAACTATCAACATTACCTGTATACACCTAAGTGTCATTGCCATGTACTTGTACAACAAAGTTACCTGTATACACCAAAGTGTCACTGCCATGTACTTGTACAATTATCAACGTTACCTGTATACACCAAAGTGTCACTGCCATGTACTTGTACAACTATCAATGTTACCTGCATACAGCAAAGTGTCACTGCCATGTACTTGTACAATTATCAATGTTACCTGCATACAGCAAAGTGTCACTGCCATGTACTTGTACAACTATCAATGTTACCTGCATACAGCAAAGTGTCACTGCCATGTACTTGTACAACTATCAACGTTACCTGCATACAGCAAAGTGTCACTGCCATGTACTTGTACAATTATCAACGTTACCTGTATACACCAAAGTGTCACTGCCATGTACTTGTACAACTATCAGCGTTACCTGTTTTCACCAAAGTGTCACTGCCATGTACTTGTACAACTATCAATGTTACCTGTATACACCTAAGTGTCACTGCCATGTACTTGTACAATTATCAACGTTACCTGCATACAGCAAAGTGCCACTGCCATGTACTTGTACAACTATCAGCGTTACCTGTATACACCAAAGTGTCACTGCCATGTACTTGTACAACTATCAGCGTTACCTGTATACACCAAAGTGTCACTGCCATGTACTTGTACAACTATCAACGTTACCTGCATACAGCAAAGTGTCACTGCCATGTACTTGTACAATTATCAACGTTACCTGTATACACCTAAGTGTCATTGCCATGTACTTGTACAACAAAGTTACCTGTATACACCAAAGTGTCACTGCCATGTACTTGTACAACTATCAACATTACCTGCATACAGCAAAGTGTCACTGCCATGTACTTGTACAACTATCAACATTACCTGTATACAGCAAAGTGTCATTGCCATGTACTAGTACAACTATCAGCGTTACCTGTATACACCAAAGTGTCACTGCCATGTACTTGTACAACTATCAGCGTTACCTGTATACACCAAAGTGTCACTGCCATGTACTTGTACAACTATCAACGTTACCTGTATACAGATGTACGACCCCTGGCTGCATCAAACCACATCCACCACACCTTTAGCTGAATACTTACTAAACTGCTCACTAAGTTTCCTCAGCGCCAAGAATTTTTCCACCATGCTAATTCTGTAGGCTTTGGAGGAAAAACCTGAACGCAAAGCCAACTGAACACTGCTAAGACCGCTTATGCAGCCCAGCCCTGCAATCTAACCCCATTCTGACCCTCACTAATGGCTCAGTCTACAAACAATGTTGCTCACCGCAAAACATCTGCTCCTCCATACATTGCACACACACAAAAAAAAGAAAAAAAAAAAAAGGACAAAGATCATGGGTTTCTTCATAAAGGAATAATGACTTCAACTTACAGTTTGTACAGTCGGGATCCATCTCCTGTATAAAACACAGTCAAAAAAGGATGTGTGTATGTGTGTATGCACACAGGCCCCCTAAAAGGTGGGGCACACAACATGAAGTGAAGACTTCCCAGCTCCTCTGTAAAGTCTTTTACCCTGTGTTTTGTACAAAACCAATCAATCATTTGGCTCACAGACCAACAATTCAATTTCTATCACTCAGGTCAAAGGTGAAAAGTAAAACAAAAATTAATAAAAAATAAAACAAAGAATGCAGGGCAATGGGAGACAACCAGCCCCCCCCCCCCCACCACCCCACCTCACACACCCAAAGCCCACTTCCCCAACAGAATTTACAAAAGGAAACAAGACATGAAAATAGTCATGAAGACATTCATCATTTAACAAAAAAAAAAAAGAGAGAAAAAAAGGATACTCAAGTCAGATTGCATGCTAAAAAGTAACAGCTGACAAGAATGGGGAAAAATCAGAATGGCAATTTGTGATAAGACAAGTAAGAACAGTACAAAGGTTACTCAGCCAGAAATGAATCCTTACGATGATGATGTGCCAGTTTGGCTTAAAATTACATCAACACAAGTCTTCCTTGTGACATAACCACCCTTTTTTTTTTTTTTATTATACTTACATAAACATTTCCAGTGCATAAACCAGCAACCTCTTAAGTATCAGACTTCATGAGAAAATCTCCATTTCAACAGATGAAAAATCATCATCGTCTTTGACCATGTGACCACATGCCAGGAATTTCATGCAAATGGCTTTAAATGTTATCATTATTAAAAGGAAGTAGCATGCCGGTTTTTATCAAACTTTGAAAGTGAAAACACACACACACACACACACAATTTACTGACATATAATCAATTCATTCCCACAGCCACCAAAAACTTCAGTTTTCTTTCCCAAACCACCATCAAATCTTTTGTTTAACCATGTTTGTGCAACAAACAGTGAAAGACTGGCTGCTCTCGCCCCCCAAAAAGAATCCAAACCTTGCATCCCTGTAAGCTTCGATCGACTCACAAAAACAGTACCTGCACAAACAGTACCTGCATGCATGTTCCACAGCTGTATGACCAGAATACATTCTCTCCACGTGAACTTATTTATACAAGGAAAACCCTGTACTTTCCATGCTTGTGCCTGTTCACAAACTTATTCAGCAAATGTCTGTGCAAGACTATGCCAGTAAGACGTACAGATCCATTTTGTTCATGTCAATGTTTATCAAGATCTGTGTTGTCCATGTCAATGTTTATCAAGATCTGTGTTGTCCATGTCAATGTTTATCAAGATCTGTGTTGTCCATGTCTATGTTTATCAAGATCTGTGTTGTCCATGTCTATGTTTATCAAGATCTGTGTTGTTCATGTCAATGTTTATCAAGATCTGTGTTGTCCATGTCAATGTTTATCAAGATCTGTGTTGTCCATGTCTATGTTTATCAAGATCTGTGTTGTCCATGTCTATGTTTATCAAGATCTGTGTTGTCCATGTCAATGTTTATCAAGATCTGTGTTGTCCATGTCTATGTTTATCAAGACCTGTGTTGTCCATGGCTATGTTTATCAAAATCTGTGTTGTCCATGTCAATGTTTATCAAGATCTGTGTTGTCCATGTCAATGTTTATCAAGATCTGTGTTGTCCATGTCAATGTTTATCAAGATCTGTGTTGTCCATGTCAATGTTTATCAAGATCTGTGTTGTCCATGGCTATGTTTATCAAGATCTGTGTTGTCCATGTCAATGTTTATCAAGATCTGTGTTGTCCATGTCTATGTTTATCAAGATCTGTGTTGTCCATGTCAATGTTTATCAAGATCTGTGTTGTCCATGTCTATGTTTATCAAGATCTGTGTTGTCCATGTCTATGGTGTTGTCCATGACTATGTTTATCAAGATCTGTGTTGTCCATGTCTCAGTGTATCAGTTTCTAAGTTTTACTCTAGTAAACAAGATGTAATCTAACGCTTTACTCTGCTGATGATATATTCTTCACCTCACACAAGCACAGATCTTTGCTTAGCCCTCTACAAATACATTCTTCATGAATACACACTTGGATCCATACAAGGACAACCTGAGACCATCAAAAATGTGAAGAACATGGATGGACTAGGGTTTTGAAAGGGGGAAATGGGGTGGGGGTCTGGGAGGGTGGGTGGGTGGCAGGGGGGAGGGGGGGGGGGACAAGTTTCAGGACACAGCATACTGACCATGTAGCTGGTCAGGGGAGAAGTACCAGAGGAAAAACAAAACCCCGACACACATCCCAGTGATCCTTCACCAGAAATGACCCGACACACAAAAGCTGGAACTCATCTCGATTCTTCATCCTTTCTGCATAACCGTAAGAAGTATAAAAACAAAAAAACAAAAAAGAGAAGAAGAAAAAGACAGAATGCAGCCTCTTCAGGGGTGAGTAGTGAAAGGCCCCAAAGTGAGATTGAAATGAAGCCTGACGGCATCACGCCAATTTGTGCGTATCAACAAAGGAGGATTCCTCACTCAGGGGCTGGAAAGCAAAACCACTTTGATTTGCAGAAAACTCTCACACAGACCTGCTTCTATGGACAGCACCTTCACACACACACACACACACACACACACACACATGCACGCACACGAAGCATAAACTTAACAGCAAAAGCAGCACAAGACTTAACTACACAATGAAACAAATGATTGGAACATACATGTTTTACGAAAAGTACAGACTAGGGACCAGCTGTTCAAATGTTGGATTCAGCCCACGAACAATGCCTACGCTTTCTCATGTACAAATGAATATGGTAACAGTTCTGACGAACACAGCATTACACAAAAAACTTAAACGGAACAATAATATAATACTATTTCTCTCCTGAATTGTTCTAACAGGGTACATGACCTTCTTTTTTCTCCCTTTCCCCCCCCCCCCCTTTCTTTGAAATTTTCACATGACCACAGATCTGTGTTCTGATAAACCTGTCTGAAGATGACATTCATACAAGCCAACACCCCACCCCAAACAACATTTACTCACACAGTCCACAACAGGTGTTTGGAATCCTTGCAACTCCTTACCCATCAAAAACACAAACAAATCCACAGAACAGACTGAATGAATACTTAAAATGAAAAAAAAAATCATTTTAACAACACAAAAATTTGCATCTATGTCAATAACAATCATTTATTATTATCATACACAATCCAACCCAATGTATTCCGACACATGGATGAAGAACGTTAATAGAAATTCCACACACCAATCGTTTTCTATGTCATGAAAACGCATGTCCAGAAACATTGTGTGAGAAGCAACAAAAACACTAGTACTGTCCAGTTAATGAAACTGACCAAACATGGCAAACATTTCATAAAACTGAATAAGTACTCCCCCCACCCCCCCCCCCCCCTCCCTTCCCCACACCCCCCACCATTCCTAACCCAGCACACGCATACACACAATTCATTTTGATCATTTTATCTTTCATCAAGCAAGCATATTAAAAAAAAATATCACACACACTTTACCGCCCCCTCACCACCACCACCCCCCCCAAGGAGTGACATTGTGCACAGAAGTTCAGAAGAAACCCTCATCTCACTCGCTACCTGGCAGTGAAGGGCAATAGAACAGACACAACTCATTCAGTTCACTTCAGTTACTCAAGGTGTCACTGCGTTCTGACAAATCCATATACGCCACTGAGGGAAAACAAAAAGAAATGAAGTAAAACAAGATACAAAAGTAAATAAATAATTAAATTAATCAATTGATAAATTATAACAGTAAATGAAATGAGAAAGTTACATAAAATAAGAAGAGACAATTACTGCGAAGCTCATTCACAAACCTTAAGTCCTGACCATACCACTAAAACATGTCAAAGTGACAGAGACAGTATGATTTTTGACGGAGTGAAAGGTTAGCAACCGGGCTCCATTCATACTAAAGTGCTAACCTTTATACTGAAAAAAAAGTAAAATAAAGGCCAAACATTTGGGAGGGCGGGGGAGGGGGGGAGGGGTTAAATCACCAAAATGCCTGTACAGAAATCTGTATCATACAGAAACACACCCAACTTCACCGAGGTGGAGATTCACAAGTTCAACTCAAAGCCCAGGGCGACAAAAGGAGAAAAAGTTTTCACCATCCCTTCTTGACCATCTGCTGTAAGCATCCAATGATCTTCAGTCCATGAGGGGGGAACCGGTACATGTTCCTAAACAGGAGACAGCTGACAAAAATGTGTCAGTGGAACTGCAGCCAAGAAGTTAGATTGCCTTACCAGATCGAAGAGTATCCGGTTCTTCTTCTTCTCCTTCTTCTGCGTTCACTCGTATGCACACGAGTGGGCTTTTACGTGTATGACCGTTTTTACCCCGCCACGTAGGCAGCCATACTCCGTTTTCAGGGGGTGTGCATGCTGGGTATGTTCTTGTTTCCATAACCCACCGAACGCTGACATGGATTACAGGATCTTTAACGTGCGTATTTGATCTTCTGCTTGCATATACACACGAAGGGGGTTCAGGCACTAGCAGGTCTGCACATATGTTGACCTGGGAGATCGGAAAAATCTCCACCCTTTACCCACCAGGCGCCGTCACCGTGATTCGAACCCGGGACCCTCAGATTGACAGTCCAACGCTGTAACCACTCGGCTATTGCGCCCGTCGTATCTGGTTCAATTCCAGCAAGGAACTTGGATTTCTATCCCACCCTAAGTGGTGGTCTGGGTGTATCTCTTTCAGACGAGTCTTTTGAGCAACCATCACCTACCTAGTGCTCCTTAAAGAACTCACAGCAACAAAGTAGCTGTCCCTGGTTAAAAAAAAAATCTTTAAAAAACAAACACAAAAGGCATGTATGCAGAAAATACTAAAATGACTGCTGCCGCAGCTGCTGCAGTATGGTAAAGGCTCAATGAGCCGTCAGAGTAATCTCTGACAAGATTCTTGTTGGAAACTGAGAACGAAAAAAAAAAAAAAAAAAATCAGTGTGGAAATTCAAACAAAAAACATGGACGCCTCTCCACTGAAAGTCGCTGAGAAAATGACAAGGTAAAAAATGTTTAATTACTTCGCACACACTTACATGTGCACACAAACACAAACACGAGTGATTATGACAAAAGACTGCTCACGCATGCAAGTCAAATGATCTTAACTGCTGATTCACACCCAGCTACTCACAGTTTCTGTGTGTGCTCTAATAAAACAAAACCTTTCACTGGCGTTTAGCTGAACCTTTGTCCAGGACCTGTGCTAAGTGGAGTAGGCCAAGTGGTAATGCTTCTGCTTGGAAAGCCAGAGAATCTGAAGGTACGGGATCAAATCCCACACTCACCAACATTTTTTTTCTCCTCCACTAGACTACTTCTTCTCTTCTTCTGCGTTCGTGGGCTGTGACTCCCACGTTCACTCGTATGCACACGAGTGGGCTTTTACGTGTATGACCGTTTTTACCCCGCCATGTAGGCAGCCATACTCCGTTTTCGGGGGTGTGCATGCCGGGTATGTTCTTGTTTCCATAACCCACCGAACGCTGACATGGATTACAGGATCTTTAACGTGCGTATTTGATCTTCTGCTTGCATATACACACGAAGGGGGTTCAGGCACTAGCAGGTCTGCACATATCTTGACCTGGGAGATCGTAAAAATCTCCACCCTTTACCCACCAGGCGCCATCACCGTGATTCGAACCCGGCACCCTCAGATTGACAGTCCAACACTTTAACCACTCGGCTATTGCGCCCGTCTCCTCCACTAGACAATGAATGGTGGTCTGGACGCTACTCAATTGGTGGAGATGATAAACCAAGGCCCTGTGAGTAGTATGCACGTATAAAACACACTTTAAAAAAAAACCCACTTCAACAAAAGGCTTGTCCCTGCCAAACTTCTGTAGAAAAATCTGTTTTGATTATAAGCAAAATAAACTTGCAGCCACAAAAAAAAGAAAAGAAAAAAAAGACAAACAGAAGATGGCACTGCATAGTGGTGACACTCTCTTCCCAAGGACAGCAGTGTGAAATCTGTTGTGACCAATAACAGCAAGTAAAGTGCAATGCAATACAAATCAGCATTAGTGCTGGGTTGCATGGCATGATCCTTTCAACACCAACTCTAAGTTGAGATGTGAACGCTAATTCCATCACCTCTGGAACATTCTTCATACTAAGCAAAGTTAACACAGCTAAGATTGCAAAAGCAACACAGCCCAGAACCTCTGTAAGGTCAGAATCATGGACATTTTCAGGATCAGAATCTTGATTAAAAACTACTGTTTTCTCAAACAGTCACTACCATTCAGATCCAAAAGCTGGAATCTTAGGAATTTGGAACCAAAGCTTGATTGAACAAGCAATCTCAGCAGCGTTAAGTTTGCTTTGGGTCAAGAACTTTCCCAGAGTTGCCAGGGATTTACATATTTTACATACCACCTGTCCCAACACACCCACCCACACAATACACTGCAACTAATGATATCAAAAATATTGTGAACTGAAGTTTTCAGTGTTTACGTATTATCTTTGAAGTAGCTTTTACTGTCTGATGTTTAATTGGGTTTTGGTGGAATCCTATTGTGTGTTTTTGTGATTCTGGTTACCTGATATGGAATCTGATTACATGTGTTTTCTTGACAAATATAACCTTCACTGCTACCAAAAAACAAAATTCCTGAGTCTATGGAATTAGACTGTTGTCAGGGAAATTCATAACGACTACCAAACTTTGTGCTCCAAAGATCACTTACGCAGTCCTGCCCAGACCCTAGCATTATCTCTGGAGTATCTATCAAAGCAGAACCAGCAATATAAACTCAAGTAGCACAGACGTTCCCTTTCTTTCTATCTGCGTTTGGGGGCTTCAAATCCATTGCTCATCCATACCCACAAGCAGGCTTTTTACCTGTATGGCCATTTTCATCCCACCGTTTAGGCAGCAATAGTCTGTTTTCAGGGATAAATGAAGCTCGTGAACACCTTGCAAACAGCTGCTTGTGAACCTCATCCAGTGATTACTACTACCAGTAACCCCCCCTCATGTAGAAACAGGTTGAACTTACAGATAAACAAGAGTAACATCAGTGCCAAGCTCCGCTTTCAGATTTCTTGATTGACAAACAGGATAAAAAGAACAACAAAAACAAAACCAAAAAGAGCAGGGTGAATGCCGATTCAGACAGAGCCAGGTACCAATGGATTAACCTTAAACATTGTTATCAAAACGTGTATTTCTATTTTTGTCACAACAGATTTCTCTGTGTCAAATTCAGGCTGCTCTCCCCAGGGAAAGTGTGTCGCTACACTGAGAGCACCATCCTTTTATTTTTGTTGTTTTTTTCTCCCTGCAATTTTATTTGTTTTCCTATCGAAGTAGATTTTTCTACAAAATTTTGCCAAGGACAACCTTTTTGTTGCGGACAGCAGATGAGCATGGATTCCAAACAAAAAACAAGAAGATACTATTTGATGTGCTTCTCTTTTTTTCTTTTTTTTTTGTAACCAAATAAATGTATGCATATGTCTTGCAAAAATGATGTTCCACAAATGTGGTCACATTTGTCATCACGCATAAACACGTCCCCTCCCCTGAAACTTGCACACACACACACACACACACACACACACACACACACCACAAATAAATGCAGGAATGCACAACATGACACACGTACACGCACACACATTTACATTCACACACACACACACGCACGCACGCACACAGTATAAAGTTTTGTGATATTCAACACGTTTTTGGGGGATAAAATAAGCTGACAAACACATGACGACATTCCATCCAATGATGTCATGGATGAAGATAAGATAATACAACATGTCTGTGAAATTATAACAGTGAATAGTATTTAGCTCACACCAACAACTGTGGTGGGAATAGTGTCAAATTCACACTGAAACGAACATACAAAAATCAAGGTAAATGAGCCTATAGAGAAACCAGAATGATATGAATGTCAAAATAACAATCTGCACCACAGCCATCATTCATTTTGAAGGGGTTGGAGGGGGGTGGGGGGGTGGGGGTGGGGCAGTGATACATGTACAAAATTAAATGAAA
Source organism: Babylonia areolata (assembly GCF_041734735.1). Classification (NCBI taxonomy): domain Eukaryota; kingdom Metazoa; phylum Mollusca; class Gastropoda; order Neogastropoda; family Buccinidae; genus Babylonia; species Babylonia areolata. Next base: position 36,586,111 of record NC_134902.1, read on the forward strand.
GGTCTTTTTTTAATTATATTTGACCAAATTCTTTTTTAATGTGCTCATACTGGAAAAGAAAAACAAACAAACAAAAAACTAAAGAAGTCAACATACTTTTTTTATTTTCTTTTACAATTCAATGGCAAGCCTTTCCAATACATCAGCCATTCTTCTGTGCTTACATTGAGCAAAAGAGAAAAAAAAATTTAAACAACAAATCTAAAGAAGCTGACATTCAAAAACAATTTTTTATTACAATGACCAAAAATAAAAACTAACTTCCAATACACCAGCTAAAGAATAAAAATCTTTAAACAAAATCTCCCCAAAATTCATTTTCCACCCCCTCATATCCTTGAGAAATAAGCTCTTAAACAAGCTCTTTAAAAAAAAAAAGAACAAAACAACAACAAACAAATAAATAAAAAGGAAACCCCCTTCTCTCAACAATGCATTCAGAAAGTTGTTCTAACTGGCCTCCTACCAACCTGGGACTTCTATTCAGGACATGTCTCAACACACACACACACACACACACACACACAAATCCCTCTCTTTTACTCTCTACCACTCTCTCTGTCTTTCTCAGTCTCTTCCAGGTACTTTCGCAAACCTGGGACTTTTATTTAGGACATGTCTCAAAACACACACACACACACACAAATCCCTCTCTTTTACTCCCTACCACTCTCTCTGTCTTTCTCACTCTCTTTCAGTTACTTTCGCAAAAAGTGCATCAAAATGAAACTGAATAAGAGCATGAATGTATAGGCAATATGTCAATACACATATTCTCTATGCAGCGATCAATACATGAACAGTATAAAAAAAAAAAAAAACAATTCACAACAAATTAGAACACCCAAATTAACTTAAGTGTGAAAACACTCACACACAAAACACTCACATTCATACACAATATACATCACATCAGAAAGAAAACATACACACCCTCTTCACAAGAAAAACAAGACAGACAGAAAGATGGAGGCACATGCAGAAGTAACATCTAAGCGAGAAAGACACACAACACAGTCCACAGCAACAAGCACCCCACACACACAAAAAAAAAAAGTGTATACACTCTCCCTCTAATCTAAACACACGCATAAAAAGATCACACATTTTGTTATAAATCTCAAGCAAGTCCAAACCCTCTAATTTCAACACCAAAAAAATCACACAAACTAATTTGTCATTTACTATAAGCAAGTCAAACAACAAAACAAAAAACCTATTAGAAAAAAATCAAACACACACACACATACACACAGATCATTTTTAACAAACACAAATTAAACTTGCATTTCAAAAAAAAAAAAAAAAAAAAATCAATACACAACCATCAAAATAACAACCCAACTTTTTTTTTTTTCCTTTTTTCTTTTTTTTTTAAAGGATCTTATGACCACAGAGCAAAAGAGACAGACAGACAGACAGTTTATAGCACAGTATGGCAGTCAACTATCACAGACCAAAATTGCTTTGGGGCAGAACAGAAAGTCCTTTGTATCCTCCTCATAAAGTTTGGGGCATTACTTTTTTTCTTTCTTTTTTTTTTCTTTTTTTTTAAGGAATGAGAAAGTGTAAAAAAAATTTAAAAAATAAAATTAAAAAAAAAACCCACAGTAGACTAACACACTAAAAAAAGAACAATGATTATGGCAATGACAAATCTAGGCATTACTGATAAAACAGGAAATGAGAAAATGAGCAGCCCTGACAGGTAAAAAGACTGATGATAATGGCAATTACAAATCTGGTGGCATTACTAATAAAACAGGGAATGAGAGAATATTAACCAAATGAAAAAAAACAAAAAACAAACAGCAGACTGACAGGCTAAAAATGGACGAGTATCTAGAATCACAGGCACACACACACACACAAAAAAAAAACCCACCTCAAAATCAAATAATGATGACACCCAAATAACCAATGAAACAAGAACATAAAACAATAATGGTGATGGGTACAGAGGAGAGAGAGAGAGAGAGAGAAAAAAAAAAATCATCAAGTAATACTAATGATTCAACATTCAATAACAAACAAAGCAGCCAAAATCATGCAGGGCATGACAAGAATGCAGGAGAGGACACCAACCGATGGAAGACCACCACCAACAACACACACACAGGGATCAAAACTGGGAACAGGAAGAGAGACCACGTAATAGAAAAACGTAACGCGTGTCACCCCAAGCCCCCTTCTATTCCACGGGAAGTCTTCACTGTTCCAGTCTCCTTGTTAGAGGGGAGGAGGAATAGGCAGACATTTTTTTGTGGGGGGTGCGAGGGGGGGGGGGGGAGGGGGGGGTGGGGGGGGCGCGGGGGGTTCAGCTGTTTCACAATGGACGGATCTCAAACACAGGTTTGGAGGGTGCAGGGGGGGAGGGGGGGGGGGAAGACCTCCCAAATCCCTGACACACACCCCCCCCTCCCCACTCCCCTTGCCCTTCCTCTCTGCCTCCTTTTCTTCCCAAGGGAAAAGCAATGCTGGAGTCTTTATCAATGAATTCTGTACACTACGTTTCATTTTTCTGAGTGGGTTTGGGAACTGACAGGTCAACTTTCAAATGGGTATAGGGGGGTAAGTATTTAATGGAACACATCTCTTCTACAATGTTCTTCACCAATAAAGTGCACACATGTAGTTGAACTGAAAACTGTCCATTTCAAACATAAACAAGGTGCCAAACTTTTTTTATACACACCCAATGCTCAGCAACAAAGGGGTTGCTCCATTATTGGTATTTCTTAGGACCTGTCCTTCCAGGATTGGGAAGCAGGTTGTGATTGAAAATGTCACCTTTGTGCAAATGGTGGTTTAAAACCCTTTGTTGGGGGATTTCTCCTTTTTCTTTTCTTTTTTTCTTTTTTTAAATGACTGTGATATTTCAACAGATAAGAACCTATGTATATGTAGGTTGACATTATAATTTCATCATCATTCTTTTTTTTGTTCTTTTTTTTTTTTTCTCAGGCAGTGCCAACTAATTTTATTTAACTACCTGAATGTGTGTCAGGCACACTGACATGCAACTGTGCAATGAAGATCTAAAGCCTTCTCCATGGCAAATGATTAGTGAAAAACTTTGTAGCTGGTTTTTGTTTGTTTGTTGTTGTTGTTTTCTTTTCATATGATTATGACCTACAATTTTCAAAACATGAACATCATCTATAATTCCTTTAATAAAATACGAATATCAGCTACAATCTCTGAAATACAAGTACCGTCTACAATTTCAAAAAATCTGATTATTATCTCTACGAGGAGGTGTGATCTGTTTCACACAATGGTGGTGGGGAAAAACAACTTGGTGCAGGGCATGTGTGTGTGTGTGTGTGTGTGTGTGTGTGTGTGTGTGTGTGAGCTACATTATCAGAGATGTGCAGCATGACCTTCTGGCACCAGCTTCCCATCTGCTGTTCAAATCACAAGAGGCCACAGCTGGTCTCTCTCTCTCTCTCTCATTGTAAAGACACCGATTCAAATGCCATAGAGCTTCAAGAATATTCACTATAGCAAGACGTCTTAATAAATAAATAAATAAAATCCCCATGTTTTTACATCTCATGTTTCACATCATTATCTTCTTTTTGGTAAAATCACATATTTAAAAATTGTAAAACTGTGACAAGAGGTCCTCTAATATCAGAAAAACCAACCAAAAAACCCCCCCATTTTGTCAATAACAAATATTCATGTATGCACAACACATCATTCACATTTTGTTAATTCTACAATTTAACATTTAAATTTTTCTTTTCAAAATCACAAATGTGCATGCACACACATGCAGACAAGAAAGAAACCAAAAAGAGCTGGTAAAACACCACCACCAAAAAAAAACAACGCATAAATAACAAAGAGACAGATCACACGTCAAATCAAGAGAGCTATAATACATCACAGACTTTGGCAATCACAACAAGGGAAGGAGGCGGGTTGGTGGGAGAAAAACAGAAAGCCCAAAACAACACGAAAAGGGGGATGAAATTATTAATAATAATAATAATAATGGATACTTATATAGCACACTATCCAGAAATCTGCTCTAGGTGCTTTACAAAAACGCTTTTGATAACATAAAACATTATATCTATGTTACATACACACACCAAAATGTGACCACACACACACACACACACACACACACACACACACGCACGCACGCACAGACGCACACACACACACACACTGCATACATACATTTTAACATACATGTGTATCTAACAGCTACCCTAACACATACACACACATAGGCAGGCACATACTTACATAAACACACGCACACACAATACACATTCATATACATGCATGTAGATTATTCATTAAAAGAACAACAAAAATAAGTATTTCAGTTATGTAACTACCCCAAGTCGAATGAACAACAAAATTTTGAACAGCACTGAACAGAATAACACTTCACGAAAACTCCATTACAGATCACTACATTCCATTTTAAACATTGTAGTCACTGAGAAATAAGAGACAGAGCCTTTGAGATTCACAGGCTGAAAAACACTTCACTTTCCTTTTCCCAGCTGAAACTTCACTCTACACAGCTGGTACAAACTGTTTTTAAGCTACTTATCATGACGCAAAATCTAAAACCGCAGGATTCAGATGAGCCAATCCTCTTCTGAATTTACAGTACTCCAAAAAAAGCTTGCATGCTATCAAGCACTTCATTTCTGGTGAAGAATCGATGATAGCACTAACCTGAATAAAAGACCTTGTGATTTTTTTTTTTTTTTATCTCCAAGCACAACTGGATTTCATCATCTCTTGCAATCCTTGGGGGAAATATTTCAAGTCGGCAGTTCGACAATATTGCACTGTTACGCTAATTTTTTATTTTTTTTATTTTTAATCACAACCGTGACTGAATGAGAGTCAGTAGCTGTTGGACTTCCCCCCTTCAGAGTCAGAATCAAAGTGCCAGATTATCAGTCAGTGCAGAAAAGCCACTGACCACTTCAGTCATGCTGTGAGTCAAGGGATGACCACTGCCAAACGCTCTTCACTGCTTGACAAGGAACATCATTCATTCCAACCCTGTGCTTTGACACTGAAAACTGAAACAACAGTACAATATCTATGTTATCCACAATCAGTGACTAGACAAATAGCATAAATAAAACATAAATAAATAAATAAAATAAAAAGGACAGGCTGCCTACCACATTCATGTCACCCACATCATGCTGAGCATGCTCTGATACTGAAAACTGAAATAATACCACATAGAAACAGCATCCACAATCAGTCACACACAAAAAACACGCCAAAAAAGGGCCAACTCAACAGCTACATTCATGTCAGCCAGGTGCAGATGTTGATAAAAGCCAGCATTACTCATCAAACCATTCTGTATGTAACTCACTGAACAACAATGACCAGTGTACAACAGACACCTGTGAGTACAGTTGATAGCCATTCCAGCCTCAGCATGTAGTGTAAGAAATGAAACAATCTGCCACTACTTCCAAGTCCAACAGTAACAAGGTGATGGTGAAATATTGCCTTCTGAACAGACTGGATATCATTGAACAGGTAGTCAAACTTTAGCATTCATGGTATGAGCAATGACATGTGGCAATCATTCACACGAGTTCACACTGTTACTTTCAGCATGCAGTGAGTATACTCAAAACACACTGACATCATTTTAGTGGTACATAATTTGTTCAAATGAATCAAAAGCATCCACCCAAAAGAGAGCATCTACCACTGAACAGTACAGAACATGCTTTTTCAACAAACGAATCAATGGCTTCTAACATACCGCAGACAGAACAGTCCAGAGGCTGACAGTGCATGTCAGGGACGTTGACATCGCTTGACCTAGTGCACTCTAACACATACACTTGTTAATTATACTTGGGATTTCCTCTTTCATGCAAACACACAAAAACAAAATCTCAACATACAAAACTGTTGGGGGGAAAAATGTCATCTTCACAGAAGCACGCAGAACATCCAAAAGACAAGCACGCACACAGAAGCAGACACCAAAAAAGAAACCAGTCATGCACAGAACAACAAACCCAACGGAAAATATCTTTAGAAAGCACATATAAAAGACACATGTGTTAAGCATCATCCTAATAGTGCACTACTGAACAAAAAACACCAACAGTCCAAGGAATATAACTACAAGAGATAACTGTCCCAAAACAAACTGTGCACACATACACATGAAGAACATGCACACTTGGGTTTCTGAGCATGCATAAATGTATATGGATCTTGTGAGGAGGTAAGAATATAAAGCTTTCAAGAAAGTCAGTCTGAAAAAGCAAGACTCCAGCTCCTTACTGTCCCTCCCCTCCACACAGGAAAACGCATCCACAGCCAGCAGTGGACAGTACCCACGCCCTCTCCTACCCACCACTGTAAACTCTGCTGCTAATCCTACACCCCACTCTAGTACAAAACTCAACGTTACCAACACAGAAATGCAAAACGTTCCTTATTCTTCCTGAGCCTCCAGTCTGTCGGAACAAGATTTCCTTCACGCCAAGCACAGAGGTAAAGACCTGATTCAAAATAATAAAGACACTTCAGTTCAACCAGGCAGTAACCTTGATATAAATGAAGACGAGTTTCAGATTATCCAAAGGATACTTTCACACGCCATTAAGCAAAAGAAAGAAGAAAAAAAAGTGAGGTTATTATCTGTCCAAACTATACAAACTGCAAACAACCGGGCCAATTCAACAAACGAACAAAGCTTTTCGTCTATCCAAGGGCTGAGGAACTGACAGCGTACTTCACAGAGTGAACAGTATCAGTACTTTGAGTTAACGTTGTGTTCCCCCTCCTCCAGATATGGGATAGAAGAGGGTCAGGGGGAGGACACAAGCTGTCAATCATATTGTGAAATAAGGCAACGCAATGCTTCCAATGAACATAAACATTTAAGTCATCTTGCTGACTGTGTGTCAGGATTCCTGTGACCTGCCAACACCAATGACCAATTACTTTACCAGACGGTTGCATGAAAACCTCTTGAGTCATGGAATTGCCTAGATGTCAGTCTGTAAGCATCAGAATATTGATTTCTGATGTGATTCTGTAACCGGCTGTGTACTAAATATTTCTCAGGTGTCCATCTGTGACTAACTGTCCTAAGATTTCTCATTTACCAGTCTGTAAACACTGTACACAAAGAGTTCTTAGGTGCCAGTCAGTAAACGACAGTGCCTTAGGATTTATCAGGTGTCAAGTTCATAAACCACTGTGTCCTAGGAGTTTTGGGTGCATAAAACTGCACAAGGATTTCTCAGAAGTTTGTCATTTTGTAAACATGATTTAAAAAAAAAAAGAAGAAAACTACAGCAGCAACTAACTTAGATGAGCAGGGAAAGTGAGCAAGTGAAAATGTAATACTGATACTGTGATTGACACCTCTTCTTGTGCTGGAATTGTGATGGCATAAGTTTCATTTCCATTTTAGAAATATAGAAATATATATATATAATCATATTTTCTCCTGTTTTTTTTAAACACAAATACCTGCTTGGTTTTTTTCTACTTTTGAAAATAATACCCCCACCCCCACCCCCACATACACACACCCGCCCCCTCCCAAAGAAAGAAAGGGGTTTTGCTCTGTGGTATTCTCTTTTTTCACTTTGTTATCTTTTCAAAATCCTCGGCTTGGCAAGTCTATACTCAACACCTCAACAAAAAAAACACTTTTTTCTCTATCCCTCTTGACATCAAATTCCCTCTCACAACCACCCACCCACCCACCCACCCATCCTTCCACCTATCCAAAACACTGTCTTTTCTCATTTATTACCCCCAAAACAACAACAACAACAACAATCCATTCATTTTCCAAACCAGCTTCATCAAAGCTCCCACCCTTTTCGGCAGCAGGGTGACTGCAGTCAGAACACCACTCACAGTCCACCACAGTTTCCTGCGTGTCGCCACGCCTTCTTTTCCTCCCCACCTTGCTCTCCCAATACAAGCCGGCAACAGACAGCAGCTAGCTCCCTGAACAACAGGGACCACAAAAACAACCCAGGCACGGAAACAGACCCACTATCTTGCTGGGGGAGGCTGGAGGCCGGTCGGTCGGTCAGTCAGTGGGTTGGTCGGTAGGCTGATGCTGACACCTCCCCTGAGCACTGCTGACGCTGGAGCTGGGATGCTTGAATGAACAACAGGGTGCAGACCGCAACAGAGATATGTGTGTGAAAGAGTGGAGCAGAGAACAGAGAAAAAAAAAACCCCAGAGAGATAGAGGTGTGGAAGTGAGAGTGAGAGGGCGAGTGGAAGGAAAGGAAAATCAAAGTCCCATCTGCATATCGGCAAATGTGAAGAAGTTGTCAATCTGTCGCTGGGCAGACGCTGCACCTTGGCTCACAAACACCAGACCTGGAGGAAAGAAAGAGAAATCAGGATGAGAGAGAGAGAGAGAGAGAGAGAGAGAGAGAAGCAGTACCTGTACGATCCATTCAACAAATTTTCAACAATTTCTTATCAATGTCACCTGAAGTTTGTTACACACACACACACACACACACACACACACAGTCACTTTGGTACATATACAAAAGCAAGCACACACACTTTTGTGTGCCCTTAAGAACATCTCCATTTAGATCTTATAAAAGTGTTAACATTTTGAAAGAAAAAAATTTGCTTTCGTTATTTGACTGATGTCATCTATAAATCCTGAACTAATATTTACAAGACATTTTTTACAGTATTGATATTTAGGTATAGTGGTTTTTAAATCAGAAAATAGAAAAAAAACGTGTTTTTTTTTAAAATCCTGTTTATTTTGCAAGAGTAATGCTTATCCTATTCATTATAACAATGTTTGTGTGTGTGTGTGTGTGTGTGTGTGTGTGTGTGTGTGTGTGTAGTGTGTGTGCCTGTGTGTGTGCGCACAAATGCACATGTGTGGCTTGTGCTGTACAAAGAACAATCCAATATCTTTTGATGTGTGACAGTGTGTGCGCACATCCACATACATGTAAGCACATGCACTCATTCATGTGTACTGTTGTGCATGTGAGCTCACAGTAATATCTTTGTTGGGTATTAAAGTGTACCAAAGGTCACGTTGCACTGGACAACCAAACATAAATACTTCCCTTTCTTCTGCATTTGTGCGTAATGGACAGACAAGATCAGTCGCTATGTTGTCAGTGACAGAAATGATAAAAGGTAATGTCTGAAAGGCCAAACCTAAACCATGTCAATGGATACTTTAAATGTTTGTCCAATTTCATTGACAAATAAAAGGATCACACAGAGATAAAAAGAAACGCAGTAGTTTTTTTGTTTTTTTTTCATAACCTGTTTACTTCATGCAGTGCCTTTTTGTAACAGTTCCTTTGTTGGCTCATTGGTTTCTTGGGGTTGGGGAGGGGGGGGGGGGGTCTTTTTTATTTCTTTTTTTTTCTTTTAATTCACATTTTGGTGGGTACCTGTAACAAGGCTTGTGGATAAAGAAAACGATCGTAGGTTCAAGGCAAAGTGTCTGGCAATTTAGTTATCAAGCAGGAGTTGACAGTCAGTCTTTTGCATCAGTATCTCCACAAACATGTCAACACCTGGTGAAACAACACAGACATGTGAACATCTGGTGAAACAACACAAACATGTCAACACCTGGTGAAACAACACAAACATGTCAACACCTGGTGAAACAACACAAACATGTGAACATCTGGTGAAACAACACAAACATGTGAACATCTGGTGAAACAACACAAACATGTGAACATCTGGTGAAACAACACAAACATGTGAACATCTGGTGAAACAACACAAACATGTGAACATCTGGTGAAACAACACAAACATGTCAACACCTGGTGAAACAACACAAACATGTCAACACCTGGTGAAACAACACAAACATGTTAACACCTGGTGAAACAACACAAACATGTGAACACCTGGTGAAACAACACAAACATGTCAACACCTGGTGAAACAACACAGACATGTGAACATCTGGTGAAACAACACAAACATGTGAACATCTGGTGAAACAACACAAACATGTGAACATCTGGTGAAACAACACAAACATGTTAACACCTGGTGAAACAACACAAACATGTGAACACCTGGTGAAACAACACAAACATGTCAACACCTGGTGAAACAACACAAACATGTCAACACCTGGTGAAACAACACAAACATGTCAACACCTGGTGAAACAACACAAACATGTCAACACCTGGTGAAACAACACAGACATCACCAGCCGTTCATATGTGACCGCACAGCAAACTGCAAGACTCGCCGCATTCACAACACAGCAACATGACTGTGGCTCTTGTGACACTGTTTTGTAATAGTTTGATGATTTATATAACACATCTAAAAATTTTTTTTTACAAGTATAGTTTCTCTAAGTTTCATGTAAGGGTCTCTTCTTCTCCCTCAAATCTGTGAAGAGTCACTGGGGCACTGTACAGATGAACACACGTTACCTGTGGTGCCAGTCATGATGTCCACCACCCTCTCCTGACACTTGCGAACCACCTCGTCCCCGCAAAACTCTATGCCGATCACCGGGCCTGGAAACACATGCAGTTCGGTTTACTCACGGAGGCGCCACTGCGTTTGGACAAGTCCATATAATGCCACAACACATCTGCCAGGCAGATGGCTGGCCAGCAGCATAACCCAACGCGCTTAGCCAGGCCTTGGGGGAAAATAAAAAGAAATGAAGTAAAATAAGATGCAAAAATAAATAAACAGATCAGTAATCAAATCGTAAAAAAAAATATATATATATATATATATATATATAAAGAAAGAAAGTAATAACAAAAGATAAAAAATATACAGATAAAAAAACAAAAACCACAAAAAAAGAACCACAAGCAACACACATACAAACACAACACACACACATGTACACATATACACACTAGTTTTAATTTCTTGTTTGTAATTGGCAGGCTGAAAAACATAGTCCCTTTTTTTTCTGTTCTGTTTTTTTTTTTTTTTAACCCATTCAGTGCCAATGAGATGTCAGCTGATGTGCTGCACAAAATACTGCCATAGTGCCCATAAGACGTCCGCTGAACTGTACAGGATAACACAGAACAGAGCAACACAGAACAAAAAACAACACAGAACAGAGCAACACAGAACAAAGAATACCAAACAACACAGAACTGAGCAACACAGAACAAAAAACAACACAGAACAGAGCAACACAGAACAAAGAATACCAAACAACACAGAACAGAGCAACACAGAACAAAAAACAACACAGAACAGAGCAACACAGAACAAAGAATACCAAACAACACAGAACAGAGCAACACAGAACAAAGAACACCAACTAACACAGAAGAAAGAACACCACACACAGAACAGAGCAACACAGAACAAAGAACACCAAACAACACAGAACAAAGAACACCACACACAGAACAGAGCAACACAGAACAAAGAACACCAAACAACACAGAACACCAAACAACACAGCACAGAGCAACACAGAACAAAGAACACCAAACAACACAGAACAAAGAACACCACACACAGAACAGAGCAACACAGAACAAAGAACACCAAACAACACAGAACACCAAACAACACAGCACAGAGCAACACAGAACAAAGAACACCAAACAACACAGAACAAAGAACACCACACACAGAACAGAGCAACACAGAACAAAGAACACCAAACAACACAGAACACCAAACAACACAGCACAGAGCAACACAGAACAAAGAACACCAAACAACACAGAACAAAGAACACCACACACAGAACAGAGCAACACAGAACAAAGAACACCAAACAACACAGAACACCAAACAACACAGCACAGAGCAACACAGAACAAAGAACACCAAACAACACAGAACAAAGAACACCACACACAGAACAGAGCAACACAGAACAAAGAACACCAAACAACACAGAACACCAAACAACACAGCACAGAGCAACACAGAACAAAGAACACCAAACAACACAGAACAAAGAACACCACACACAGAACAGAGCAACACAGAACAAAGAACACCAAACAACACAGAACTGAGCAACACAGAACAGAGCAACACAGAACAAAGAACACCAAACAACACAGAACAAAGAACACCAAACAACACAGAACAGAGCAACACAGAACAGAGCAACACAGAACAGAGCAACACAGAACAAAGAACACCAAACAACACAGAACAGAGCAACACAGAACAAAGAACACCAAATACCACAAAACAGAGCAACACAGAACAAAGAACAAATAACACAGAAGAACACCAAACAACACAGAACAAAGAACACCAAGCAACACAGAACAGAGCCACACAGAACAGAGCAACACAGAACAAAGAACACCAAATAAAACAGAACAAAGAACACTAAACAACACAAAACAGAGCAACACAGAACAAAGAACACCAAATAACACAGAACAAAGAACACCAAACAACACAGAACAAAGAACACCAAGCAACGCTGAGCCACACAGAACAAAGAACACCAAATAACACAGAACAAAGAACACCAAACAACACAGAACAAAGAACACCAAGCAACGCTGAGCCACACAGAACGAAGAACACCAAATAACACAGAACAAAGAACACCAAACAACACAGAACAAAGAACACCAAGCAACGCTGAGCCACACAGAACGAAGAACACCAAATAACACAGAACAAAGAACACCAAACAACACAGAACAAAGAACACCAAGCAACGCTGAGCCACACAGAACGAAGAACACCAAATAACACAGAACAAAGAACACCAAACAACACAGAACAAAGAACACCAAGCAAAGCTGAGCCACACAGAACGAAGAACACCAAATAACACAGAACAAAGAACACCAAACAACACAGAACAAAGAACACCAAGCAAAGCTGAGCAACACAGAACGAAGAACACCAAATAACACAGAACAAAGAACACCAAACAACACAGAACAAAGAACACCAAGCAACGCTGAGCAACACAGAACGAAGAACACCAAATAACACAGAACAAAGAACACCAAACAATACAGAACAAAGAACACCAAGCAACGCTGAGCCACACAGGACAAAGAACACCAAATAACACAGAACAAAGAACACCAAACAACAGAACAAAGAACACCAAGCAACGCTGAGCCACACAGAACGAAGAACACCAAATAACACAGAACAAAGAACACCAAACAACAGAACAAAGAACACCAAGCAACACTGAGCAACACAGAACAGAGTAACAACAGCACCACACACCCTGCTTGACGGCCGAGCCATACGAGTCGGAACCAAACACCCTGTAGGCATCCTCCTTCTGCATCTTCAGTTCCCGGGTCTGAACTAGCACACAGTCAGGCTGAAACACACACACACACACACACACACACACACACATGCACACGCACACACACGCACACACACACACACACACATCACGCACACATACACACACATGCACACACACATTTTACTGTTAACTGAAGTCAAACAGTCACCCCTGTTCAGGCATGGAAGATTTCAGAAAACAAATAAAAACACAAGGAAGACATTTGCACCAAAGGTAAAATCAAGTCTCATCATTCCTTCATATGAGAGCATCCTACACAACATACAAATACACCACACATACGTATGCATGCTCACTGATGTATGCGCATGCACACACACACATGCACACACACACACACACACACACACACACACACACCTTATTCCTCAAAAACAGGAAGAGTACACAGACGCAGATAAAACAGACTTATCATCCTGCACCAAGAAACGTTAACAGGAACCAGACAACAAAGGCAAGAAATGGCAAGGAAAAATGTGCGACAAAACAAACAAAAACCTTGACTGTATTTGTGAATCATTCTGCAGTAAAGCACATGCAAGAATTAAAACGGGTCTGGTGGCTGTCCACAAGTGTGCATACTCACATTCTGTTTTCTCATGGTGTCCAGAAAGGTGACCGCCCTGTCGTATGATCCCCCGTCATTGAAGAAGACGATGAGGCAAGACTGGAAGAGACAGAACACACATCACCCATTCAAGATGCATGCACACGCACGGACACACACACAACACACACGCAGCTGTTGCACTCTAAATCATAGTGTAATAGTATCTTACCCACATGTTTTTCTTTTTACATAATAACTGATGTGTGCATGGTGATAAGTGAAGGGTGTCAGTTGTTTGGTTTTTTTCTCTTTGATTTTTGCTGACGGGCATTTCATTTTAAGTGAGTCTAAAGAAAATTTTCTGTTTTTTGGGTGAAGTAGATAATAAAGTATTTTGAACTGAACTGAACTGAATTTTCCTTTAAGCATTGCAGTCCATGTTTTAACTTTTTGCACTTTCATACATATCCAGCTGCACCTTACACATACTTAACACTTTTATCGCACATATCTGTAACCCATACATGCGGACACTCAGTCAGACACAATACAATAAAATACAAAACAATACATCTTTATTCATCCATCTGGAAATTAATTGTAATCCACAGACTCGTCACTAACCCCAAATGATATCTCAGCCCACTGCTGAGTCCAGTGCAAACTCATGACAAAAGCTGGACCAAAAAAAAAAAAAAAAAAAGCAACAAATATAGTTACATGCTCACAAGCAAGTAATACAGCAGAACATGCTGATTAACCACACACACCCAATCCCTCCCACCACATACACATATACAAACACACAGACACACACACACATACAAACACACAAGTTATAACATAATATATATCTTTGGAAACACAACTTCAGAATAACAAATGCTTCTACATAATCATTATAAATTGTTACATGGCAGGTTTAGTATATAAAAAACAAACAAACAAACAAACACAGCATTGTAGCATATGCAAGTGAACTACACTGACACATTATACATAACCATTTTGCCTCATGTAACACAGGCTCAGACACACTCACACCAACAAATATATCCTTCCCTGCGCTACCTACTCCCAAACACCCACAACGTATCATGCTACTTGCAATATTCACCCACACATACATATGCTCCACTCACAAACTGTGACACACATTCACACATACAATATCATGCATGTATACATAAGTATATTGTTATTCATTTCTTGCAGTTTGTAACATCTAGTAAAACACCTTCTGAAAACTCACCCCACACTTACCTGCATAAACCCACACATGCATTGCATACACACTGTAATGTAATACCAAGAAACACCGATTCAATCACACCCCTCCTAAACACAAGTCATCCCCTCTCCTTTCCATCCTCCTCTCAGCCAACCCCGGCTCCACAAACCACCGTGCCCTGTGCCCTGCCTCACCTCATCAAAAGGCTTGCGGCGTTTGCCCAGCGTCTGAGGGACCACGCTCTGGGCGGCGTCCATGTTGATCTGAACGGTGGAGAAGGGGTCCACCGTGGGTAATGGCACAAAGTCCTCCACCTTGGCATCCTGCCATCCGTGACAGACATGCATGTACACATTACACATGCACACACACACACATACACATATACAAACACGCATATTTATGCACACACACACATACACATATACAAACACACATATTTATACACAATGATAAACACAGACTCTACACACGCACATATACACACACATACGTATATACAGAGAAAGGGTCTCACACACACACACACTTACATAATGATAAACACAAATGCACACACACACACACATATACACACAGACAGCAATACGCACACACACACATACACAAAGACAACAGACTGACAGACAGACAGACACACACACACACACACACACAAACTCTAACACAAGCAAAAACACAACAAAGTCATCATCAGTACTGTACCACGAAACTACAAAACAAACGGAAAAGGAATCGATGTGAGTGAAAGAGAGTGGCCTCTGTTTTATCATCATTCAGATTCAACCTATGCGCAGCCATAAATCGAATGTTAGAGAAAACCCATACAAGACTGACCTTTTTCTATGTGTGTATGTCTGCGGCAGTGGGAAAGTTTTTGCGACATTGCGTGCATGTGTTGTCTATGCGTGTATGCATGCCATTTTTTGTGTGATATTTAATGGGCTAATATGCAGTGATGTGCAAGGATAAGTGAATGAATGACGCTCAGAAAAAATTGAAGCATAAATTCGAAGGAGAAGACTGATGAACATTTACAGGATGATTTGATAGAAAATAAAGGGAGCAATCAAGAGTGTGGCCAAGAAACGACTATCAGTGAGTGATGTCGGCTGTACAGATTTAGCAGACAACAGAAAGTGACCAAATTATTAGCAGGACATAGTGTGAGCGATTTTCTTGGCACTCAGCCAACGTGGTCTGATGAGAACTGGATAAAGTGACTGTGTGAGAGGGGTGAATAGGAGGGGTGTGGGGGGGTGGAGACTGAGGGGGCATGGCTTCACATCCATATTATCACTTGGAGAAGTCACAATGCATTGTGTAGCTATCTGTTTAAAAAAAAAAAAAAAATTATTGTGGCTTGTACAGTATGATTTTATGTGTGCAGATATCCATTTGTCCTGAAAATATATTTTTGTGCAAATTACCTGACTAATGTAATGAACAAGTTGAAAATGTGTCAAAAAACAAAACACTGATTTCAAAACAACAGCATGTCACTGAAAATATAAAAATGGGAAAACATTATGTGTTTTGTATTCTTTATTCATTTACCTTTAAGAAAATATAGATTTTTATGGGTCTTTCTCCAATAACAAAGAGCACAGAATTTTTTGAAAACTTACACCCGTTTTTTTGGGGGAAAAAACCCTGGCAAATAGTTTTCACTTAAATCTTATTTTCCTGACAGCGAAAGGGTTAAACATTGGTGCGATAAAATCTTTCTTTGTCTACATTTCTAAAAACGACACTATCTCACACACACACACACACACACACACACACACGATGTGCACAAGCACATCAACTCCCTCACCTCTGGAAGGAAGGAGAAGTTGGGAGCTTCGTCGGGCACCGGAGTGAAGTCATGGACGTTGCTCCAGTGGTTGTTGAATACACTAAGGCCTGAGGCTTTAAACTGACCTGTTCTCAGTAGGAAAAAAAACAACAAAAACAAAACAGTATGTAATAAAATCATTAAGGCTGTATTAGGGAATCAAAGACAGCACACTGCAACAACACATGCTGACATATCACCTTTTTTCCCCCTTTGTTTCTTTCAACAAAACTATTTAAAAAAATTTTAAAAAATTTAAAGATGTTACATTCCTTGACGCTCCTTTGTTTTGTTTTGTATTGTTTTGTATTGTATTGTATTGTCACAACAGATTTCTCTGTGTGAACAGAACAGCTCTGTCTTCTTCTTTTTTTCTGCCTGCAAGTGTATTCATTTTCCAGTCAAAGTGGATTAATTCTTTACAAGTTGCCAGGGACAAACCTTTCAGATTGCAAGTAAAACACTTTTACCACTCGGCTATTGCGCCCATCGATACACTGATACAAACATGCATTTCTGAAGGATTGTCACACTAACCCATACAAAACTAACATTGCAGGCTGTCTACCATTTCATCAACAACAGTCACTCATTGAACAATTAAAAAAAAATATATATATATATATGTTTTTTTGTTGTTTTTTTAAACCACACTTATCACCAATGAAGAAAACTTGATACAGAATCACACCTACAGATCTCTCAGGTCAGCATATGTGCAGACCTGCATGTGCCTGAACATGCATACACACACACACAAAACACCAAATGCGCATGTGAAAAAGATCGCGTAATCCATACCCATGTCCTGTGGGCTTAATGGAAACGCAAACATACCCAGCATGCATACCCCCACAGATGATAAATGCTGCCTAACTGGTGGGGTAAAAACAGCCACACACATGAAGGCCCACTTGTAGATTTATATCAGTGGACATGGGAGCTGCTGCTGACAAAGAGGAAAAGAAATGAACAACACAAAAACAACAACAAAAAACACAAACATACACACAGAAACAAAAACAAAACAACAAAAAACAAACAACTGAACAGAAACACAAGCACAGGCAACAACAAAACCGACAGAAAGCCATCGCTCACTTTCCAGCTCTGGGTAGAAGAAGCGGAAGCAGGCGAACCTCATTTTGGACGAGGACTCAATGATGGGCTGGCTCTCACACAGAAAGAAGGCATCGATGTGGCGGCAGTCCCGTGTCCGGAACTGCTGACAGGCCAGCACTAAGCGACACTGCTGGCAGTCCCGGATGAAAAGGCTGCAAGCATCAAAGCAAGGTGGTGTGAACGACAAGAAAATGAAATGGGATGATGTCGACCACGATGACAATGACTCAATGTGATCAAACATTTCTGTCAAGACATTTAATATGTGGCACCTTTCTGTCCACTGTTTGTGATAACCAGAGCCCCCCCCCCCAAACCCCCCTCCACCCCCCCAAAAAAAAGTTATTTAGCCTGGACAATACAGGCACTGTTACTGTTAAGTGTGCTATTTATTATTATTATTATTATTATTATTATTATTATCATCATTATCATTATTATCATCAATATCATAATCATCATTTCTAGTAGTAGTACTATTACAATTGTTATCATCTTTTTCAAAAGTTTAAATTACCACTACCAATTAAGAAAAAGCTTTTTCTGGATGAATACCACATGAAAACAGAAATTCCTCCAATGAAGTTTTCCCAGGTAACAGATCAAAATGTTCTCACTGAAGAAAAGAAGCACTCGCCTGAAATGCAAGATGACAAAAGAACTAACAGAAATAACTTAGACAACAAACACTTCCCATGTCTTCCTGATCACATAATGATTTTCGACCATGATTACATTATCTCCCAAGTGAAGTTCCTCATTAGCTTCTCTATGAAAGGAAGAGAATGCATGAAAAAGTTGCATTTCATGTGGGCTTTCATTTAAAAGAAAAATAATGTAGTTTTCTAAAAAAAATTTTCAAATTACCTAACAAATGTTTGACATTACAAGTAAATGGCTTGGCTGGGTTGCACAAGTGTTCTTGACATTACAATCAGCACTAAATTTGCTGCAGCGCTAGCAATGTTCTAAAAGCTACAAGAAGTAGCGAAGGCCTGGGACAAATCTGTAGCGCTGCTAAGATCACTCACGCAACCAATACCTTGGTGGTTTTCACAGGAAAGGCATCACATCACAAGCAACAGTATGTTACCTTTGTTTCACTGGGCCGATAAAAAAATTGCAGTTGGTGCAGTCATCAATGGTGATGGTAGCCACTTGATCAAAGATGTAGATGTTGGCATCCTGCAATGTCATCCTTCATATTATTCAACTTTTTCCCTTCTTTTTGTGTGTATATAATAATGATGATAAATATAACAATAATAATAAGGAGTAAAACACAAGGAAATAACAAGAGGCACACACTGTTAAAGCAGTAAAATCACAGGTCTTCAAAGTATCCAACAGAGCTTTGGCTTTATCAAATGAAGTTCTGTTTTGTTTTCTGTCCCTGCCCTTCCTCCTCTCTCCCCCCCTCCTCCCCACCTCACCTCTCTCTCACCACTCTCACATGAACACTCTCTCTCTCTCTCTCTCACACAAACTAGATCAGTTCATAATACATTAAATCTGTTTTTAGTTATACAACTTATAGTTACACCCATACTAACACACCTATACACAAATACTTGTATATGTACACTTAACACTCACACACACATATATATACACACACACAGACATACGCAAACACACTCTTGTATACATGAAAACACACACACACACACACACACACACGTAGGTGCATACACAGACAGACAGTCAGACACACAAACAAACACAATGATGAACACACACACACACACACACACACACGAGTGACCTCACAGACACTTTTCTTTGTCCTCGTGGGCTAAAACAAGGCAAAATATGTTCTCCTACATTGTTTTCATTATCTATTAATGAGTTAACAAAAGAAATTAATAATCATGGTAAGCATGGTATTCAGCTTTCAACAGAGTTTATCCAAATTTTGATTTTGTTATTTGCCGACGATGTTGCCTTGTTATCTGACAGCATAACTGGTCTTCAAACCCAATAGAATATTTTGCTCAAAACCACCAGACGCCTTAATTTAGTTGTAAACCTTGAAAAGTCAAATGTCGTATTTAAAAATGGAGGTTTTCTTGCACAGAACGAGGCATGGCTGTTTGGCGAACCGTAACTGAAAACTGTTAGTATGTACAAGTATCTTGGTGTTATCCTTACTACGCAGCTTTCTTTCCAGTCCACTGTGCGTGATTTGTCTGAACGTGCTAGAAAAGGATGTGCAGCTATCTTTAAAATGCTTTTGGCTATTGGTGAACACTCCCCAGCTATTTTTTTTCAAACTATTCGACATGCAGATTAAACCAATTTTGACATACGGAGCAGAAGTTTGGGGTTTGACTGTAAATCAAGAGTGCATCGAAAGGGTGCGCTTGTCTGCAATGAAGCATCTTGGGCATGAGTCAGAGAGCACCAAGACACATGATTTACGGTGATCTTGGTCACTATCCCCTGTATGTAACCACCTACTCTAAGTGCACTAAATTTTGGCTTCGTGTTATTTTTAAGAATAATGACCGTTTTCAAAAAAAAGCTCATAATATGATGTTATCATTGCAAAGTCTTAATCATTGTACTTGCTCTGTGAGAAATGTTTTGTATAAATTTGGATTTTGTGTTGTTTGGGAGGCTCAGTCAGTTGGTAATGTCAAAATGTTTATGGGTGAGTTTAAACAGCGTTTGGTTGATTGGTTTACTCAAGACTGGCATTCAGCTCTCCAGTCCCACACTTTTTATGATGTGTATTCAACTTACAGTCAGTCCCTTTCACTAAAACCTTATTTGAACAATGTTAGATGTATAAGTATGTGCCACGTTTTTTCAGGGTTTAGAATTGGAATGTCCAACTTGCACTCACACTTTTTGCAGTTCAGTTATGATGGGCAAAGCAAGAATGGTCCCTTTTGTGATGATACTCCAGAAACTAAAATGCATTTTCTTTTGGTCTGTCCTAAGTACTATTCTCTGTGTTCCCAGTTGATTTCTGCCATTTTTCACAAATATCCAAGTGCATTTAAGATGTCCATGTTGTTATCTTATGCGAGTGAGAGATTGAATGTCAGTGTATGCAAGTTTGTATTCAAAGCGTTTTCAATACATGAAAATGCTGTAGAATCGTTACCAATGCCCATGTAGTTCAGTAATCGTCCTAATATTCATTTCCCTGTATCAGTTCCTTTTGTCTTTGTGAACTCCACTGTTATGGATCTGTGGTCTGACAATTAAAATATTTCAACTTCAACTTCGATTTCCACACATACACACACACACACAACCAACCTGGCAGTTCTGTATTATCAGCTGCTGTCCGTCCACAGTGCCAGGCATACGACCCACTGTCTCCCCTTTCACATCCTGGATGATGTAGTCCTGTACCTTTGACCTGTCTCGCGTATCCCTGCACCCAGTCACAGTCAACAGGAGTCCAGATTGATGCCAATACATAATTCTCCATTCCAACCTGCTAATCCACAACTCACATCACTGTTTCAATGTTTTAGGTCAACAGTTTGAAGGTTCCACAGCCTTTTATGGCCATCAGGACAGTCAGAACTGGAGAGTTCCACTGCTATCTTGGATCTTTCACATGTGCATTGCGAAATCGCAAGCAATCCCAAAGGCGATCAACATAGACATAAGCAGCAAACATAAACTGTCCTTATTTCTTCAGTTGGTAGCCTCCATTGTTGCAACTAAACACTATACAATGAAGTGCCATTGTATGCACAATAAGAAAACCAAACCATGAAGCAAAAAGTTGAAAAAAGAATCCTGCCGTTTCTCACGTTCTGCCTCTCTCGATTGCCTTTGTTGCTTGCAATTTGGGAAAGCTAATCAACTTAGCTTGCAATCTGGGAAAGCTAATCAACTTTGAGAGCACAATTCATGTGATGGCTCATCATGTAAGCATCTTGGTCAGTGGTCTGCTAAATCCATTGGGTCTAGTGCTTGGCACTGGAAGGCAGGGCCCAATCCTTTCCTCCCCTTTTAACCTTACCCAACTGAAGTTAGTTACCCATTCACAACTGGATGGAATGAGGAAAATCAGAGGAAAGTGCCTTTCTGAAGAACACCACATGCCATATATATATATATGACAGTCAGTCGTGTCCGACTATGACCATCAGAACAGCAGAGGAGGAAACTGCTGTTCCGACTATTTGGGCTAGAATTTGATTATAGTGGAGAGTGTCTTGCCCAAGTTACATCCCCACTCTCTTGGCCAAGAGGGTTTTAGGACTTTCGGCTTGGGATCGTTCCCAAAAGCCAACTAGCCCACAAGACTGCAGCACTAAGAGCCAGTGCAATTTTGCCTCCTACTTTGAGAGTCACAGTCCTTCAGAAAAGACTAAGCTGTAAATGGTTTCCAATTGACTAGAGAAACCATTGATAATACAGCTTTCACTTTGCTGTTGGCCCAAATGTAAACTTATGGCAATCTGTGATATAAGCCAAGTGTTGGGCCTACACATGACGGGACCTCAAACTCCATTCAAAACAGAGAACACTAGGTTAAAAATCAAATGCTTAACCTGCTCCACAGTATTTCTTTTCATGTTTCAATGTAAGATTTTCAGAAACACAGAGAGAGGGAAAAGAAAAGGGGTGGAGAAAGAGTAATGAGGGGAGGGAAAGGGGGAAGAAGGGGGTATAGGTTCTAAAACTGCAGGAAATGCAACTATTACAGGGGAAAAAAAGGATCGCCAATCAGTCAGCTGTCATTTGCAAGGTGGCAGAGTGGTTAAGATGCTAATCTGCCAACAGTGTCTGAGAGGGTCTGGGTTTGAATCCCATTCTCACCCTTTCTCACAAGTTTGACTGGGATATCAAACTGAGCGTCCAGTCATTCAGATGAGACAATAATGAATAAACCAAGGTCCTGTGGGCAGCATGCCCTTGTTGCACTGAAAAAGAACCCATGGAAAAGTGTTGTCCTCTGGCAAAATTCGGCAAAATAAATCCACTTTGACAGGTAGACAAAATACCTATGTATGCACTCAAGGCCTGGCAAGTGCGTTGGATTATGCTCCTGTCAGATGCAGTGTAGCTTATATGGCTTCCTCCAAATGCAGTGGTACCTCCTTGAGAAACTGAAACTGTCATTTGCAACAGAATATATGATACTGGAAGAAATATCTTACTCAGTTACTGATATCATAGTGATAATTTATTGGTTGCTCCATGTATTAGCTACCTTGTTGATCACTTTCACACTGTGTTTTTTTCTTTTGATTTTCCAGTTGTTGTTGTTTGCTGTTGTTGTTGTTTCAGTCTCAGTCTCTCAAGAAGGCGTCACTGTGTTCAGACAAATCCATACATGCCACACAACATCTAGACAGATGCCTGACCAGTAGCATAACCCAACATTCTTAGTCAGGCCTTGAGTGCATGCATATCTTTATGTTTGTGTACCTATTCGAGTGGATTTCTACAACAGAATTTTGCCGCAGGACAACACTCTCATTGCCATGGGTTCTTTTTCAGTGCGCAAAGTGCGTGCTGCACACGGGACCTCGATTTATCAACTCATCCAAGTGACCAGATGCTTAATTCGATTTTCCAGTCAAACTTGGGAGAAAGGGCGATAGCAGGATAGACAGATTTAAGGAGGAAAATGGCAGAATGTTAGGGACACTTGTCTGCCAATACAGAATCCGTGAGGGTCTGGATTCAAATCCCGCTCTCACCCATTCTTTTTTTTTTCTTCTTTTTTTTCTTTTTTTTTAATTGACGGACACAATCAAAATCATTTTAACCACTCCTATGTGTTTTATAAATACAGGCACTGATTATTATTTTCTATCAAAATTTTTTTTTTAATCAGACAGGTCTGACAAGCAATTCACATTGCATGTTTTTACTATTTTATTCTACTTTTTAGTAAATTTGCATTACAATGAAAGAACACAGCAAAAAATGTAATGCTAATTCATCTGGCCATAATTTCTCAAATATCTAAATTAATGTATTAAATATTTCATTTCCCAGTATTTGTATATCAGGTACCATCTGTTCTATTGTAGTGATAATAATAATTTTAAATAATAATAATAAGAGAACAGACGAACGAATGAAATTTTGTTTCACAAGGGTAAGGGAATAAGCACAATTGTTTTTTTTTTCATATCTGGCCCTCTGGATGGGAAAAAGTAAGAAAAATGCATGCACAAATGCAAATTCTTCACACACACAGAGAAAAAAAAAATCACCTGCTCCCCCATCCACCGACCCTTCCAACAACAACAACAAAAAGGTAAACATGTACATAAAATAATTTAATGCATCAACAGCATATATGAATTGTACAAAGACATGTACAAATAATACATTTAATGATTTTATAGAGGGGGGGAGAAAGTAAGGATGAAGGGAAGAAGAAGAAGAGGGAAAAAAAAGAGAGAGAGAGAGAAAGAAAGACTGAGTGAAGAATAGAGAGACAGGTAGACCTGACAGAAGCAGAGACAGATAGACAAAGAGGCATAAACACTTTGATTATTAACAATCAATGAAATTGTGGTTTGTATTATCATAATAATGTGGAGCATGTTTACAGTTTTTTCATGAGATATGCATGATATGCGTTTTTAAATACTGAGATGCTTTGAACTGTGTTCACTTTTATACATGTTAACATGTCATTCCATAACATAAGCAACCCCCTGAGTAAGAGAGACTGGACTTAAATAGATAAATTCTAGGAAGCGGTACAGAAATCTTGTGTACATGACGTTGAGTATTAATAACAAATCTATTTTGAGGGGAAGGGGGGGGGGGGGGTAAAATCAGACATAATTTTAAACATAAATAGAGCCTTATATCTATTTTAAGTTTAGTTGTTGGTGGAAGAATATCCAGAGCTCTGTAATCAGAAGGACTTAGTGAAGAGGATTTTAGAAGAACTAATTTTAATGCTCACCTACGGAGAGAGAGAGACAGACTGACAGACAGACACAGACAGAGAATTTGCTGTTTGAAATGGAAGGTATACAAATCAAAACAACAGTCCACAAGATGTCAAACTGGAACTCCTGTGAAAAACAAACATAGATATACTTTTTTCCCCTTCATGGTTGTGAGCTTAAATGGCAAGGACATCCCCTGTACATCTGTGATCAATGACCTATTTGTTCAACTGTGGTGTTAGTCACAAAACACAACCTATTTTTGACCCACACAAATACAGTGCATCCTTGTCAGTCTGCAGACAGAGCTAAATGTCAACTTCAGTTTCATACGCATGTCAGCAAACAGGCTTTCTTTTTTCTTATGACTAATACATCAGCTCATTTCAGCTTCAATAAAAACATATGGAAGTGTGTGTGTGTGTGTGTGTGTGTGTGTGTGTGTGTGTGTGTGTGTGTGTGTGTGTGTGTGATGAGCAGGTGGGAAGGAGAG
Source organism: Babylonia areolata (assembly GCF_041734735.1). Taxonomy (NCBI): domain Eukaryota; kingdom Metazoa; phylum Mollusca; class Gastropoda; order Neogastropoda; family Buccinidae; genus Babylonia; species Babylonia areolata. The sequence continues at coordinate 36,611,564 of NC_134902.1, forward strand.
TATGTGCATATATACATATATACATACTTATTTGAGCATGTTTAAGGATTAGTTATCATATGGTGTGTGTGTGTGTGTGTGTGTGTGTGTGTGTGTGTGTGTGTGTGTGTGTGTCTGCTTGTCTGTCTGGGTCTGTGTGTCTCTGTATGTGATGAGCAGGAGGTATCATGAGCGTATACATGTGTGAGACTCTATCAGTCTATGTGTGTGTGTGTGTGTGTGTGTGTGTGTGTGTGTGTGTGTGTGTGTGTGTGTGTGTGTGTGTGTGTGTGTGTGTGTGTGTGTGTGTGTACATAATATATGTACTGTATACATGAACGTTTGTACACACACATATATATATGTATGTATTTATAACTCATAAGTGTGAAACAGAGAGTGTGTGAGGAGAGATGGTGAGAGGACAGATCACATGTGTATGCATGTGCGTACATAAATCATTAAATGGGTCATTCTGATAACTGACTATGTATAATGCATATTCTAAAAAATGTGCACATGATGAACAATTGTTAGAAAAAAAAAGTTGGAGTAAAAACGTTGCAAAATTAAACGCAACAATGTCAGTGTTTCAGTCTCTGATTTCATGAGATGGTTGAAACAGTATTCAATTCAATAAAGTTCTGTTTAAATGTTGGAAAAAAATTTACTTGAGTTATAATGCTTGTGACATGTCACATTTAATTCCTATATTTTCTCAAGTGTACATGAAAACAATGCTTTGAGATTTGTTGTTATTTATCAAGTGTATTGGAAGTCTTCCAAAGAAACTAAATTGCATCTTTCAGAATTTTGTGTCCAGTATAAAACAGTTTCACAGTGACAAGTGTTACTGACATGCATGTCCCCACATTATCTGTATGTATATGGACGTAAGTAACTTTTATTATTTTCCTTTAACTGTGTCTGAAAATACAAAAGATTTAGTTGTCTAGATGATTAAATAACCAGTTTAAACTGCATCTAACCAGTTTTAGCTTTTGCCAGCAATTCCAAGTTTATATGACTAACACTGAAAAATGACCCATAAATAAAACAGGTGCCTGTACCTGTGCCTGTATGCATGTGGTCACAATACAGAACTCACTTAGCAGTTTGCATTTAAACTACTGGTGAAAGGGCACGTCACCAATATATCTCAATGCATAGTTTCTTTTATTTAGAATATAAACTAGGAGAATGTAATAAACTGTATCCAGTGAACTTTCAATATTTTTGAGATCGTCTTTATCATGGTCATACTTTAACTTGCAAAAATGATCTGTGTCAGTTCTGAGTTCATGCCGTGGAAACACGCCCGTACAAAAAGCAGTTCTTCGGTGCTTTTTTGTTGTTTTTCTAATTTAATGTTCCTTGCTGTTCCTACAGGTCAACTGTACTCAGGTCTTAAGTAGATCAGTCCATTTACATTCTCTATGACTGGTAGTAGTACTCAGAATGATTCAGTCAAACCAAGCAAAGCTACACCTGTATTAGTTGTAATACATAAAACAAATTATTTTCAGTACCAGTAAAATAATTACGTCAAGCACCCGAGGCTGAGTGGTTTTAATAACAATATTACATTTCTGACCATGTCATTACAGTGCAAGAAATCAAAGTTTGTTCCAGGGTTTTACACACTGACACACACCTCCGATATATTTTGACCAGTCTGTAAATTGTAATATCTAATGTCAGATGGGGCTCACTGCGCTTTACAATAAAATATACAAATTTGAGACTAAATGTCATAAAATATGTACAAAGTCAACACAGTTTCACATGACATTGGCTAAGTGTCACACTAAGATATACTTATGTAAGACTAAATAACATCTAAAAAAAAAATTTATATAAATAAAAATGCACTACCATGAATACAAAATCAAAATATATTGTTTTTCAAACAATTACACCTGTACATGTATGTATAACAAGAATCAAGGATTCCAATCCCTGCACATCCTTGTATATAGTTTATTACTGAACAGTACTGTATTGCCTATTGGTGATCTAGTATAACTTAATATGTATATAAGCATACATTGACAAATCTGTCATATTCATAACTTGAGAGTAGACTTTATTTGTCAATTGCATATAGAGTATTAAAAAGTGAAGCGAACACACATACACACACAGTGAAACAAACCCACTCACACTCACACGCACAAACACACACACACACACACTTAGTAAACACAGAATGACCCACACATACACACAGTCCAAACAAAGGCACATGCATGTATTTGTACATCTGTACATGCACACACCCACACACATGCTGACAAACACTCAAACAGACAAACAAACAGATGGACTGATAGACACTGACATGAAAAAAAAAGTCAAATTCTGGAAGGGCTCCAGGCCAGCACCTTGTATTGCAGATCGAAGACAGCCGTTTGGCGTTCTAATTATTTTTTTCCCGTTTTTCTGATATTTACAAACAGAATTATAAAGCACTGAAACCTCACGAAACACACTGTTCTGTCCAACACAAGCAAAATCACTTCGCGTCTAAAGTCCGATAATGTCTGGCACTGTGACGACTATCATCATGTTCATCTGGCATTAGGCTACATGTTCATGATCGTGGTCTTGGATTGCTGCCGGTATTAAAAGTGCGACAAATACTCACCATGAATACACTTTTGGCGCTTCCTCCTGCACATTCTCCAGTTGCTGCTGGTTGGACCGACGTCGGAAACATGAAAATACACACCCCATTCTTTTCGACTGTCTAGAAAATCATAGGAGCCGCTAGAACATGCCTGGGAATTCAACGAAATCTCCGAGACTGCCTGTAAAGTGAGATCGCAGCAGATAAAATGCAACGATTTGATTGGATAAAAAACATAGCGAGAACTATTTCACGTTCGGGCACGTGCGGTTTGTTTCAGCAACGGAGTCCAACACGACAAGAGACACATCGACACGGTCTGTTGGCGAAACAATCCTAGGAAGAAAAAAAAAGAAGAAAGATTTATCTGTCACACAGTGCTACACATTCATCAAAATTAAGTGAAAATGAAAGTTTGAAGCTCAAATATGCTCGCAAATCGACAAAAATGAGTTTAAAGATTGCTGGCAGTGGGTACATGTGTTTTTTGGACCAACGTACACAACAGGGGTGAAAGTAAAAAAAGCACAAAGGGTCGATTTGGCCCAAACCGCGTGAACATTAAATCAAGCCCCCTCATAATTTCTAGAACCCATCGCGGTTTGTGTTGTATGCGTTTTTTAGACACAGGCGATATCAAATTCACTACTGGTTCGCCGCACTGAAGAACGTAACTGTACATGTTCCTCAAGAGGCATTTAATCGTCGGTTATTTGTGTGTCAAGGCATGGATCTCAGCAAATGGTCTTCCCGCCCAGTCTGCAATGTTCTCATTCCATGTTGTTTTTCAGTTTTTATTAATCCCTCTGCCTCACTCTCATAACTGTGCCTCACTCTCTTAACTTTTTTAAAGCCATTTGACCTACTTATGTGGCCAAACCAACGAAGGGTTTTTGTTTTGTTGTTGTTTGTGAAGTTTTGTTATTGTTGTTTGTGTGGTGTTTTTTGGTTTCGGGGTGGTTGTTTTTTTCTTCTTTTTTCTTGAACTGATGTCAGCAGGTCTTCGCATGGTCCAACGAACTGCTTTATGTCTTGACTGGCTCATCTGTTCTTTGGTGATATGATCGTGCAGTGTATGTGATGTTTAGTATCCAGTGACACCACTTCCACCAATATAGCTATATGATCTAAACTTTCTCAATCTATTTTATTACGAAAAAATAAGAATGTTTGCATCCAGATTTATACCAACCTGCCAACCCCAACCCCCCCCCCCCAAAAAAAAAACAACAACAACAACAACAACAAACAAACCAAAAAAACAAAACAACAACAACAACAGAAACACACAAAAAACAACAAACAAACAACAAACAAAAAAACCAACTGATTGCCTTTTAAAAGGAATCAGAAAGGTTGCAATCCTGTTGCTTAAACTATTTTTTCCCCTTATTATATGCCATCATTAAAGAATAGGTTATATATACAGTTTCCAGTCACTTTTCACTTTTATAGTTCTGCCATACATGAATGGGCAAGTACCAAACATCTGTGGGATGTATGTCTTTTGTCACATCAAGAGATGATATTCTAAAATTTTGAAATTTACTGAGAGCAGTTGAGGGGGAGGGGTTACAGTTTGAAGCTGAATCAAAAATATGGTTTCACAGGCAACTGAATTGGAAGCCTCTCCTGCAATGAAAAGGATTAATAACAATAAAAAAAAATTTTTAAAAAGTAGAGAGAACTGAGAAGCAGAAGAAAATTTCATTCAAAGATGTTTAAAAGGTGCGTGGTGAATCACTGAATTGGATGAATAAGCATACATATAAAACATAAACTTATAAAACCACAAACACACAATTTTTAAAGATCTGAAATGGTATAAATTACTCATGTGAACTAAAAGACATTGAGTGTAAGTATTGTTTTCAATGCCAACGCTGTGTGTGAGTGTGTGTGTATGTGTGAGCGCACGTCAGTGTTTGTGTGCGTGTGCATGTACACCCTATGTCAAAGAGTCTGAGAAAGTGTGCTGTATCCATGCATGAGTATTCTTTGCAGTGGAAAGTCTGTGTGAGTTTGTGTGTGAGTGATGGTGTGTGTATAATGTGTGTGTGTGTGGGGGGGGGGGATATGTGTGTGTGTGCATAAGAGAGAGAGCGTGCAATCCTGTATACGTGTGCATGTGTGTTTGAGAGAGAAAGTGTATGTGTCCATGCATGAGTTTTCTTTCAATGCAAGTTTGTGCCATGAGTTTGTGTGTTCATGATTAGTGGTATGTGTGTGATGGTGTGTGTGAAGGTGTGTGTATGACACATACTGAGAGAATGAGAGAGAATGTGTGTGTTTGTGTGTACTGGCAACAATGCCCCTGCTCACACCGAAATAATAGAGAATCACATGCTCAGTTGATCTCCTGAAATTCTGTGTGTGTATATGTACAATGGTCCCTGCTCATTTATATTTAGAATCACATGATGAGTTCACATTCTAAATCTCCCTCTCTCTCTCTCTCTCTCTCTCTCTCTCTCTCTCAACAACTCAGTGGCCCCCCAACTCATATTGAAGTAAATGAGAATCATGTGCTGAGTTCATCTGATCCTCCCTCCTTCCATCTCTCTCTTTCCCTCTGTGTGTGTGTGTGTGTATTGACAACAATGCAGTGGCCCTTGCTGACATGAAAATAAATGAGAATCACGTGCTCAGTTCTTATTCTGATTCTCTTTCTTTGTTGTTGTCTTCAGTTTAACGTCTTTCCACTTGAAGTGATATTAGACGGGGGGGGAAAAAAAACAAAACAAAAAAAAAACCGTGGGGGTAGGGGCTGTGAGAGGGGGAGGGGTAAAAGTGTGTGTATGTGTGGAGGGTGAATAGGGAGAGACAACGCTAGGAAAAATGGAAACGTTATAAACGCCAACATCAAACAAATATAACATCTATAACAAATGTCCTAAAGAAAAATGGAAACGTTATAAACGCCAACATCAAACAAATATAACATCTATAACAAATGTCCTATAGGACTATGCAGCAAACCTTCTGCAATAACAAATAACATATTGGAATTGTTAATAACACATTCAAAAGAACTTTTGGTGAAGTCTGGCAAAAAACATTTTAGATTCTGACATTCGAATATTACATGGTTGCTAGAAATATGTTCTCCACATATACATCTGACATCTTTGCTGAACTTTGTTACAAAAGCGTTCAGTTTTATCCTGTTTGATAATGTATGAATCTGCCTTAATCTTATTGAATTACTGTATGTATTTGACTGATTGATAGTTCCCGGTTGTTGACCATTAATTACACTATGGTTTAAAGCTTTGCCGTTTTCTTGGTATAATTCTCTGACTTTGTTCCACGATGTTTTTTCTAGTATTCGATAACCCTCTTGTACAGATAGAGGCACATAAAGTTCTATGGTTCCCTGTTCGTTCTTTGCACCTTTTCTTGCAGTCCTGTCAGCCCATTCATTGTAGAGAATACCAAGATGTGAAGAAACCCAGAAAAACGTAATATGTGTTCCTTTCAAGCTTAAAAGATGTAAAATGTGGCTGATTTCTAGTATGATTTTAGATTTGTTCTTACAATTTGGTGAGTTTAAAGCACATAATACAGATTTTGAATCAACGCAAAACAAGACTTGTAGAAGGCAAATTGGAAGATCAAGAATATGATTTAGAGCATAAGAACAGCATAAGTTCAGCAGTGAATATTGAACGATTTTTACCAATATAGTATGATCTTTCCGTTTTCAGTTCTGGTATAACGAAAGCTGAACCTGCTTTCTCCCCTTGTATGTGTGAGAGAGAGAAAGAGAGAGTGTGTACTGACCACAAAGCAATCATCCCTGCTTGTATCGAAAATCACGTGATGAGTTCATCTGACTCTTCCTCCATCTCCCCCCCCCCCCCCCCAAGACAGTTAGCCTCCAAGTGAACTGCTGTGGTCCTGCTTGCTGTCTTTTAGTCTGCTGCTGTTTCCTCTGGCAAGATGTCAGCGTATACTGATATAGTTCAGATTATAACACAAATAAACTGATCACTGGAATGGGTTTTCAGATTCCTGGATCTAAATGTCACACATTTCCTTGGATCTTATCGAGAATCAAGACTGTTACCAGTGTCAGCCCTATTGCTCTAAACTCTCTTTGCAGCTGAGAAATGTGACGGGGTGTGGTTGACTGCTTCTGTGACTGGCGCTTTTTCCAGTTCATGGGTTGGACAGTTACTGTTCTTCTGTCAGTATACAACCGCACATCACTTTAGATCGCCCACGTCTTGGTACCAGCGACAGGTCTGTCAAGGTCATGGTTTTCTGCTGATATCAGTATACTGTGAGTCACTTCGTCTTCAGTCTGCCAGCATCAGCAAGGGTTTCACTTTCATGCGATCAACACTCGGTAACATTAAAAAGAATGAAAGGGAGGAACAATTCAGCACTTCCATTTTTCTTGCCCTTTTTCAAAAACATTTTTTTTTTTATCATTGGACAATTACCACACCTGATATCTGTGCTTTATTTAAAAAAGAAAGAAAGAAAAGAACTTGCCCAAGTTCACAACTGTATGCACGCTCACATGTATACTCACTGTCACATCTCATGACAAATCGGATATGAGTGCTCAACCCCCTCGTTCACCCACCCCATCTAGCTAGGGAGCAGTGTGGGTTGTGCTGATTGCACGTAATTCTCAGTCTGTTTCAGTCTCAGTTCAGGCTGTCACTGAACTGAGATCAGCCTCTTCCTGGTTAGCAAGTGACAAGATTCTGGGCTTTTCGCCCGTGACTGTCAGAAGAGGCAGCCGTGCCAGTCTTTGGTGTGCTTCAGGGCTGTTTGCCCGTCTTGACACTCGTCAGTCGGGATCAGTCTCCTCCGAGTGGTCGTGTGCTCTTCGTTCTCTGTTCTTCCAGCCTTGGGGTAGTGGTACCTCTTCTGGAAGGTAAGAGGAAACTGTAGAGACAGTTCTGTGTGTTTTGTCTGTTCGTCTTGTGTTCATGTCAGAAAGAGAGAGGGGGGAGTGAATGTTTAAGTAATTACAATATTTTGCTGTTTTATGTGCATTTGTAGGATGCGTATGCATTTTAGACATAAATTTTGTAAGAATGTGATAAAATAATTGTTACGTGTATTGAAAGGGTTCAACCGTGAAATCTAGATTTAAGTTTTCCATGTGAACCCCTTCAGTTATTAGCTCTATTAATGTGTGTGTGTCACTGTATTATATATGATACATAAGCTAAGATATCCCAACAACCCTCTTTATCCTTTTCCGTCATGTCCTTTTGTTTCCATTGCCAGTCTTTGAAACTTTAATTCAGAGTAATACATTTTCTATATATCAGCCTTTCTCTGTAATAAGTTAACTAGCCAAAATTGCAATGTTCTAGTCCTAGTTTTGGAAGGGGTAATTGTCCGCAACTGTTGTAAGATTTGTCGTTTTTATAAATTCTTGGCCGTGTACCCTTATTTTGTTTGGGGGGGGGGGGGGGGGGGGGTCAAGAGTGAATCCTGCCAGTGGGTAATAGATTATATCCAGTGTTTGCAGCATTCCCACTTTCCGTGTCCATCCACCGACTTCCCTACCCTTCCACTGACCCTCCACTGTCTCCCCGGGAACCCCCCTGCCTGCCTTTGACTTCCATAGTCCAGGCCTCTGTTGGCTGCTGCCGCTGCCTTCCGTCGCCAGCGTTCTCTGGCCTGGTGCTCGGCTGTCTGGGTGTTCGTCTTCGTGTTCGTCGTCACTGCTCTTCGTGTTCGTCGTCGCTGCTCTTCGTGTTCGTCGTCACTGCTCTTCGTGTTCGTCGTCGCTGCTCTTCGTCTTCGTCACTGCTCTTCGTGTTCGTCGTCGCTGCTCTTCGTCTTCGTCATCACTGCTCTTCGTCTTCGTCATCACTGCTCTTCGTGTTCGTCGTCGCTGCTCTTCGTCTTCGTCATCACTGCTCTTCGTCTTCGTCATCACTGCTCTTCGTGTTCGTCGTCGCTGTTCTTCGTTTTCGTCGTCGCTGTTGTTCTTCGTTTTCGTCGTCGCTGTTGTTCTTCGTTTTCGTCGTTGCTGTTCTTCGTTTTTCGTCGTCGCTGTTCTACGTCGTCACTCACTGTTCGTGTTCGTCGTCAGTTTTTCGTCATCGTCACTTACCGTTCGTCGTCGTCGTCTCTACTTCAACGTTGTGCTTGTGTTTCCATGTCTTGAAGCTGTTTTTTTTTGTGTGTGTTATTATTTATCCATTGTCATTTAAGTGTTGTTGCAGCCGGGGTTATGGTTATTTGTTGGCAAGCTCTGTGTGTGATCAAATAAATGTTTGTGAACCCTGAATTGTTGTAGTCTGTGTTTGTGTTGTCTGGGTGTTAGTGCTGGGCTGGGTGGGGGTTTCTAGTCCGCTCTTATAGAGGTCACACTCGCGCACATACACATATACCCACTTGCTGAGAGGGAGAGAAAGAGGTTGACTGAAAAAAATATTCTGAACTGTTCTGATATAAGTGGGAGTGCTTTGGGAATGCTGAGATGGTGTCATACCTGGTGAGTGAGTTAAGTGTGCGGCCACACTTATCACACTTTTTGGTGTCCTTTTGGGTGCTGTGTGGGAAGAAAAGGCTTTAAAAAACATCTTTATATATATGTGTGTGTGTGCCTGCGTCTGTGTATATATATGTATATATATGCACACACACATTAAATGTCTCTCAGAAATCTATGTGTGTATACTTTTTTGTTTGTGTCGTTGGTAGTGGGGTATGGTGGGGAGGGTACACATCCACCTTAGAATGTGTAACAAAATGGCCCCATCAGTTAATCCTTTAATTCTCTACATGGACTCCAACTTTTTGTTGAAATTGCACTACTTGTTTTTACATCCATTTCACTAAGGCTTTTTTTTTTTTTTTTTGACCATTTCACTAAGCCTAGAGTTTTCCACTCCTTTGAGTAATAGCATTGAAACGTTTTAGGGATGGCCTATTCAAATCTTCACCAATGCGTTACTAATTGCCAACAGCATTAATTGTCAGCTTAGCTTGGTTGGTGAGTCTTATTATGTTCTCTCTGGTATGGTCTTACCCTTTTTGTCTATCTATATATATTTTTTTTTTTAAACACATTGACCTGAAAACGTTTCAGTGATCGTGTATTTTGCTGTGTTACTTTTGGTCACAACTGATTTTTCTGTGTGAAATTCAGACTGCTCTCACTTGAGAAGCACCATAATTTTTCCTTTTTTTTATATTCAGACTGAAAGCGCACTTGTTTAACTATAATTATTATTTTCTTTTTTAATACATTTTTGCCAGGGACAACCCTTCCACTGCTGTGGGTGCAGCACATGGGATCTCGTTTATCATCTCATCTGAAAGACTAACACCCACTCAAAGTCTAGTGGAGGGGAGTAAAAAATCCTGTCTGTTCAGGATTTAAACCCAAGGAAACTTGCTCCCTAACCAGGCACATAGCAATGACATATGCATTTCTTTTATAACAGAAATAAAGACGGACACAGACAGAGCGTCTTTCAAGGCAACAAACAGAACTGCAGGAATTGCATTTAAACATTGCAGAGCTTATATTTTATTGTTGCATAATGGCAAACATAATTACGCTAACAACAGATGAATATCATAAATAATGGACTGTTCTATAACAACTGCATATGTAACATTAAATTTGGTTCCTCAAAAAAAAAAGTATATATATATAAAAAAAAGCTGACTCTCAAAAAGAATGAGTAGACCACTGACACTAAGCAACATCATTCAATATTCACACCCTAGTTATGGAATTCACCAATAACTCACTCCGGACGATGGAACGCCATAAGGGTCCTGATGTAAGGTAGCGTTCTGGACAACGGGACGCTGTAGCGGTTTCGACAATTAAAAATTTGTCCACGTTTTCCTCATGGGGTAGCATAAAAATCGCAGTTACACCGGGCATTGCAAACGTGTCAAGGGTCGAATGGAAAGTTTCTTTGTGAGGTTTCTGCGACGATACACTCGCTGGCCAGCCACTGACCTTGGTACCCCACATGACAAGCTAATCTGCATGCATATTGAAAATGGCATTGCAGGTGATACAAGTGGAAATTTTTGGAGCAAACTAGGTCAATGACAGCGGCTTTTTACTGCTGCTGAAGTGATTGAAATACTTCAACCTGAAGGTTTCAACATTGACGAGGATGATGAAGACGTTGAATAAAGTATCTACAGTGAAGAAAGCTACCAGCAAGAAGGCACTGACAGTGACCTTGCTTCTGAGGGCTGTGAAGAAAGGGAGTGGGTGGGCGTACACACGATGTTAGAAGAGGGGTCAGTGGGTCAAGTACAGGGAGTTTCATTTAGTTACTTTCTGTTTAGTATTTTATGTGTTTTTTTTCCTAACCTTAACAAACGTGTCGTCAGGAGGGGAAAGCAAGGGAGAAAACTATTTGTCCGGAGTGAGTTAATATATCTTGGTTAATACTGTTAGTAAAACATGGATATGCCTCTAGGGAAAAAAACATTCATAACAAATAATAATCATCCCTGGTCAAAAGAATGGTCCTAAATATTTATTTGTAAAGCAGTATAAAAGAATCAGAAAACAGGGCGCATGAGCAAAGGGAAGGAAAAATAACAAAAGCTCTATGTTCATTATCACTCTCTTGTATATCAGTATCACAAGACTGAGCCAGGCTCATACATGTATTACATACCAACAAAGCAACGGAAAGAAAGAGGGAAGATTCAGAAAATATCACCATATCCCCAAAACACAAATAAATCAGATGTATATATGAATCTGTATATATAAATCATTATCTTAAAGAAGTGAATCTATAAACAAGTAAAAGCTTTTCAAAACTCCTTTCAACAACACTATTCCTAGTATTTTTCACACACACTTAAATCAATAACATTTCAAAATAGTTCACAAACATCTCAGCTGTTCTCTTTGTGTAAGTAACTAATGTTAGTGCCATTGCATTTCCCAAAATATTGAATAAACATTTTTTTAAGGCTAAACAAGATTATTCAAATCTCTAAATCAATGCTAAAACAAAATTCTTCTGAAATCACACAACACAAATTATCGCTCATGGCACAGGCATTTACATCTTATTTCCAACAAAAGGCAGACTGGAGGATGGCAAGAGGAGACCAAAAAGGAAAGACAAAATCTATCTTCAGCAGAAAAAATTTGATTGTACAGATTAAGGACTGTATACACCGACCCCAAAAACCCTGATACCATCCATCCTATTTTTTTTCTCCCTAGGTGTGACACAAGGGGGGCGGAAAAAATCCTTAAGAATCCACTTAATCTAAACAGTCTGCTGATACCATTATCCTGCATTATTAGTTTCCATTTCCTCTCCTGACAATATTTTTGTAGATGCTAAACATTTTTTTTTTTTCATCCTATCACCTCCATTTATATTTGTACATTTCTTTAAGGATTGGATTTTTTTTTTAAAAGAAGAAAAAGAAAAGAAACTTACTCCATAATCTTTAAAACATAAATTCAAATTTTATACGCAACACACATGGAAAATACACTTGAACAAAACACTGTGACAAACACAATTACAGAAACATCATGGCGCAAAAAAGCAGACACATTGCAGGTACTTTCTATGGCACTGTTTGAAAAGTTTCAAGACAGTTTTCTTATCTTCCTTGCCTGTCACTAAGGGAAGAAATATTATCCTCTGTGGAATCCAAGACGGCGAGAGAGGTGCCAGAGAATCAGCACACTAAGACCTCTTCCCTGCTAACTGTTGATAAAGCCACTTGATTCATATTTCACATGTATACAACATGGAGATGTGTGTGTGTGTGTGTGTGTGTGTGTGTGTGCGTGTGCATGTTGTATATGAAAAGCGTGAAACAGACTGGGTGTAAATTTAACACATCTGTAAGACAGCAAGAGAAAGGGAAAGAGATGGAGTGATAAGAACACAAGAAATGAATCACATCCCCCCAAAGTGTGAGAGATTGGAAATAAGAGGATTTGCTGGCATATGTGTGTGTGTGTGTGTGTGTGTGTGTGTGTGTGTGTGTGTGAGTGTGTGTGTGTGTATGTGCATAAAAGAGAGAGAGAAAAAAAAATACAGTGCCGCAAAAAATCCCAAACAAACAGAAATCAAATCACAATCAATGAGGCCTCAAATGCTAACCAGCTGGCACACCACTCACCACGCCATTCATCCTACAACTGCCCACTATTCTGCACACAGCGGCGAAACGCAGCGCAGCGTGCAACAGAAAACAAGCATCACTTCCCAATCAGGTACATACCAAATCAGTCCCAGATTGTCATGTCAAAAGAATCAAAACCCCATCAAGTACTTACACACCATCTAGAGGGATTTTTGTTTAAATGCACGGGGGAGGGGGGGGGAGAAGTCATCGGTTGCAGTTAGAAGGGAAGGGTGGGGTAGGGGGTGTCCATCCAGGAGACCAACAATAAAGGTTAGAAAAAAAAAAGGAAAAAAAAAAAAAGCCTTCCCCAATTTCAACAGGGAAGGAAAAAGACCAAAGATGGGTTGTGCAGGACCTGGTCATACATTCTTCGCAGCATCAGGTCACAGTCTTTTATCCACTTCGCTGTTCTACGGCGTCCTGTGGGCAACCAGTTCTGAACAGACTAGGTCTTTGGCTGATTTTCCCTGGAACAAGATTTTTTTTCTTTCTTCTTTTGTTGTTGTTGGGTTGAACTACGTCACTGATGACTCATTCCCAGGGTGACTCATTCTGGGTGAAGCAGGTCTTTGGTGAAAGCCTTTCCCCCTGGGATGACTGGTTCAGGGCGGGCAGTCTGGCATTTCAACATCAGTCCATCTTGGCCAGGACAATGGCTGTTCGACACGGTATGTACACCTGCACACACAAAACTTTCATGACTGAAGGAAGCCAATACTGACTGAGAGAACCAGTGATTTGGGGGAAGGATGAAGGGTGGTGGTGGGGACACTCACTCTGTGACTGAACCATTACTGCCGGCAGTATAGGACTTTGTAGGTGGTGTCCTAAGTACATTAAATCAGAACAGGCACTCCTGAACACCACCATAATGACTAAGCAGCAGTGCAGTGTCAACTCTGGTGTGTGGCCTCCAGGTGACCTGACACTGATAGTTCCCTGTGGACTGCCGATGCTGTGATTGCAACAGAACCTGGATGTGGCTGTGCATGGATTTAAAATAAGTGGCATGGGAGTAATGCCACTGTTACTGAGCAGATGATGGGGCATTAAAAAAAAAAAAGAAAGAAAGAAAAGAAAAAAATGGCAAACTGAAGAAAGGCAGTGAGCTGGCTTTACTTGAATTCTGAACTGGTGCAGGCTTGGGCAGACTGCCAACCAAATGGGTGTTCACTTTGAATCATTAACTACGTGTTCAAGACTTGAACCATGGGGCACTTACCCTGCCTATGAGATCATGCTGAATGTTTATTTTTTCCTGGTTTCTAGAAGGTGAAAAATCCTTTAAATTTTTTTGGAAATTCACTACACCATGCTTTTTTTTTTGGGGGGGGGGGGGGGGCTTCTTTTTCATACGTCTTTTTGAGACAAACTTGTTGTTGTGCTCAACCTTTGTGTGCATGCACAGAAGTGCATGTGTGCGTGCGTGGAGTGTGTACATAGTGTGTGTGTGTATGTGTGTATGTGAGTGAGTGAGTGTGTGTGTGTGTGTGTGTGTGCGTATGTGTGTGTGTGTGTGTGTGTGCGTGTGCTGATCTCGTTCCTACTACTTTTTTTTTTTTTTTTTTTTCAAATTCTGTTTGTGTTCTCTGGTCACATAGTCTTCATTCACACTGACAATTTCCACTGAAAAAGTGACAGTAATTAAAACATGTTCTTCAATGGCAGAGTGCATTCAAATGAACCCTGTCACTTTTCCTCCACGCCTCTCCCTTTCCCCAGACTTACAAAGGCGTGACAAGGCCGATCATTCCAGGGTTCACTGACACTCCAGAACTCGGTGCTGTGGTCAAGTCGTCCATAGCCCCCAAATTCTTCAGCGTCTGTGTCCAGCACTATCTGGTACCTGACCAACGGTCAAGGAAATCTCTGTGTTTCTGATCAATACCGTACATGCTGTTACAAATCATGTCTCAAGTGGACTGGTGGTCTAGTGATAAAATGCGTCTACCTAGGAAGCGGGAGAATCTGAGCAAGCGGGAGTGAATCCCACACTTGCCAGTATTTTCTCCCCCTGCAATAGGCAGTGGTGGTCTGGATGCTAGTCATTCTGAAACCAAAAAAACAACTGAGGTTCTGTGTGTAGCATGCACTCAGCACATGCAAAAACTCAAACCCACTGCAACAAATGGATTGTCCCTGGCAAAATTCTGTAGAAAAATCTACTTCAATACAAAAACAAACACACCTGCTGGCAGAAAAAAAAAGAAAGAAAAAACAAGGTGGCACTGCACTGAAGCGATGTGCTCTCCCTTGGGAGAGCAGACCAAAATTTCACACCGAGATATCTGTTGTGACAAAAGAGCATTACATTACACATTGCAATACAAAGTGACATCACAAGAGCAAAAAGGCTCCCTAAGGCAAGGGCAAGACAGAGCCCCTGAACATGTACAACACAACACACACTGCATCGAAAGGATACTTCCCTGGGTGTTTCACCCCAATCTTGTAGTTGGTGAAGCTCTTGTCTGGATGGAAGTTGAAAACAAAGACCAGCTTGTCAGTACGGTCAAAGACTATCACCTTGTCGCCATTGTGCTTCAAGCTGACAAAGTTCTGGAACAAACCAATCATACAACTAAATCAATAAACAAATAAGTAAATAAATCATACTACTGTAAGAGAGTTTACAAACCAATCGGATACAAACCTGCACAATTCATATGCACTATAATCTGAGAGAAAGCAAGGTTGTGAGAGAAGGTGTCAGTCAAGCCAGAACACTGAAAGCAAATGGACGAATGAAGAGAGAGCAACTCAACTGCACATCTCTGTGTGTTATTCGTCAGAGTGTGATGACACAGGCTAATTCCACTCAGCCACACGCTAGCATCACACACCTAAATTACATTAGCATCACTTACAGGATAGAACAACACTATTTTAAAGCCCAGCAAATAAGATAAGTTATCAATGAAGAAAATTGAAAAAAAAAAAAAGTAAAAAAAAAAAGTAAAAAAACAAAACAAAACCCTGCCATGGCAAATTATTTCATGGTTATTCAAGACTGCATCAACTGAATGAAGACTAAGCTTCATGGTAACTGCTTGTAATTCCCTGAAAAAGGAATAAAAAATAAGGAAATTATTTTACAGTTATTCAACACCACAATAAATGAATTAAGACAAAAGCTTTACAGTAACTGAAATCATTTTCTCCTTTTTTCTGTCTCTATTTTGTGAAAATCAGTACATCAAACACATTTTCAGTCATATTTGAGCCACAGGTTAAGTGCTATGTAAATGCAATTTTTACCAACAGATGTTTGACAGAGAACATCATTTTACAAGCCTCTTGGCTTTGTTTTGAAAACAAAGACTGGAGAAGGGGCATGTCCACTAGCCCTGCAGATACCCGATGACTGACAGGCCTACAGTGGATATTCCAGGCCTGTCAGTTTCACTTTCACTTTCTCAAGGTCAGGCATTGAGTGCATGCATATATATTTGTGTACATCAGTGTGGATTTCTTTTACAGGATTTTATCAGAAGACAACACTGATGTTGCCATGGGTTTTTTTTTTTTTCAGTGTGCCAAGTGCATGCTGCAAACAGGAACTCGGTTTATCTATCACCTCAGCAGAATGACCAGACGCTCAGTTGAATTTTCCAGTTGAACTTAGGAAGAAGGATGAGACCAGGATTCGAATCAGGACCCCCATCAACACTGTAATGTATTAACCATTCTGTCACCTACCTCCTAAAAAATGTGCGTCTGCTGCATGTTTCCTAGGCTGGCTAGTTACTTTGCAAGCTGCACACAGACTGAGAATTTCCATCGAAAGACATTCAGGTGCCTTCCATGAAGGAAGTGGAGCGGTGGCCTAGTGGCAACGAGCCCGAAAAGGAAATCAAATGTCCACAGGATCGAGCCTAATATACGGACCGGGTTTTTAAATCCCTCCCCCCCCATCCCCAGTAGACCTTCAACGGTAGTGGTAGTCTGGGTGCTAGTCTTTCAGAAGAGACGATAAACATGAGGTCCTATCTGCAGCATGCACTTAGCACACACACAAAAGAACTTTGGTAACAAAAGGGTTGTCCCATTGCTGACATCCAGTCTAAGTAATACTCTCAATTCAGGAAAAAAATTTAAAAGAAATCTAAAAGAATGTCTCAAAACAAATATTTTGCCTTACATATTAACACTAACTAAATAAATACATACACATGTGGTTGTTTCCTTACAATATACACTTCCATATATCTGCGCACACATACACACTTCAGAAAATGATTGAAATAAAACAATCAATCAAACAAAACAATTAACAAAAACAACAACAAAGAAACAAAAGAACAAACTGATTTCAAACCACAAAATTAAAAGATCAACGATCCAGATTCTAAAAACAGCAGCCACCTTCATGTCTGACAAGGCAGTTTAATGTTGCTGTGCTGTCTTTCAAAAACATTATTGTTAAAACCAAAAAAAATCTTCTGATGGCAAATTCCTTTAGTGCGGGGTGTAGGGGTGAGGTAGTGGGCTGGTGGTGGCGGAGTGAAGAGCGCACCTCCATACAGTCTGTCTTCTTTCATGCAAGTGCAGAAGCTTTAATGAAAAGGAAATCACACACTGGAGTCTTTCTTCAAACTTCCTCCATTCTGGAAACATTTAGTCCCTTGCCGTAGAAGAAAAAATAAAGAAAAACTATCAGCAAAAAACAACCAAAAATACCCAAGATCAAAACACACCATACACAGTAGCTACATTTTACTTTTGTTCCTACTACAAGCTCAGAAACGGTCAGGACCCATATCAGGGTGGTTTTTCTGTTAACGTCTGATTGAAATTACGCCTCAGCAAGTTTCACTCTTTAATAATGAAGTTTCTTCCCACAAATTACATTAAACCGGAAAGGCACACAATGCTCCTGACAGGGGTCCCCATCTTCTCCACCCAGAGTACACAAATGCTTCCAAAGCAGGACACACATGGGGAACTTTCCATCTTCGGGGACATGGGCACGCCATCAGCTTTCCTGGCACGTGAATGGGCTGGAACTAGTCTTCCTATCCCTTCAGGAGTTCAACATAATGCAACAGAGGGATCAGTCATGCCTTGCACAGACAACACGACCAAAGCTTGTTACCTCAACAAGCAAAGGCAGAAGGGTTTCCTGCCCCCTTTTTTTTTTATTTATAGGACCAAAGTTTCAGTGCTTCTTCATTGCTTGGTTCAAAACTTCAGTCAAAAAGGCAGCTACCAAAACAATCAATCATCCTCAGTTATGCTTAATTTTCATTTCTAGAACTATGCAATGCAAATCTGACACCTCTGATACCAATAATAAAAAAACCACACCCCTAAAACAAAAACTGTTTATGATTGAAGATTTCATGAAGAACACAAGATTCAAGAGATGCTTCTTGTGTCGCCACACCTATTAACTCTTTGGTGATGCGCCAGTGCTTCGGCGCCGGTGCTCTGCCCGCTCAGAATGACATGCTGTAGTGTAGGATTTGGCGGATCTCAGAATTTTTTTCATACACTCAGCAGTGTTCAATTAAAGAGAAACTAATCAGGCTGTCTTGAGGGGTCAGTCTAGGAAAAACTGAGTTATTTCCCCTTGACCGTTAACTGCATGAAAGGCTTTTTTTCTAGACTTTCCTGGACTGGGTGAGAGGTCGATCTTTACATAACCAACCAGTGTTGTGATCTTTTTAAAAAATTTTTTAAACAGTTTGTTGTGCAACATTTGACTTCAAACTGATTCATGAGAATCAGGGAACGTTACTGTGTGAGAAAATCATCTTATGCTGCCTTGTGGATTTGCTGATGGATATGACATGCCTGGTGGGTACAGTATATCTATTTTTCTTTTTTTTTCTTCTTTTTTTCAGTATTTAGTGACATAATTTAAAATTAAAATAAAAATATTTTGCAGTATTTAATGAAAAAACTGTTTTAAAATGTTAAAAGAAAAGATGGTAAACTTTCTAGTGATATATAATTTGTATGTCTTTGTGTGAAAGCGTGTTGAATTTCTCAAATATGTCCATATTTGCCTGTCACAGTAAAACTACATGCACTATTTAACTACGTCTCCATAGAGTTAACCTGTACAACACATGGGATGTAGAGGAGGGAGGAGGATCACAAGGATGTGTTCAAAGCAGCTCAACTGAAGGATATAATTAAGGAAATAAAAAGGAAAGAGATAAGCCAAGAAAATATAGCAGGTAACAGAAAACCCTCTGAAGCAGCATGAGTGCACTTTCCCAAATATGGAGGCATTATGTATGAACTGCAAAAACATCCAGTGTGTGTGTGTGTGTGTGTGTGTGTGTGTGTGTGCATTCATGTGCGTGCATGCGTGCGTATGTGGGACCTGGTTGTCGAACATTTGACTGATCTTTCATATCACACAGTGCCAACTTCTCTTTAAATAATATCACACCTGAATATAAAGCAGCTCTGCCCATACACAGACAGTGCTGAAAGAAGCCAGTGATCAATATGATCTTTTTCGTTTGATTAGTTCACATCAGTGAAAACTTAACTGACAAGCAAAAAATTACCTGATTAGTTTTACATCAGTGAAAACTCTTGACAAAGCCAAAAAAATGATCTGATCATTCTCCAACACTGAAAACTTCCCTGACAAACCAAAGAAAGCCCAAAACAAACCAATCCCCCACATGTCTCAGGTTGTGCTGAAGGCAATGTATCTAGTTTAAAAAAAACCATGCCTTTGCATATGCCATTTTCAATCTCCCTCTATCTACGTACATTGTGTTCAATACATTTGCTTTCATCTAAAACAATGACAGCTGAAAACCAACGCCAAGCTCAGCAGAATTCCCAAAATAGCAGGCACATTCCTTTTCGGGCTGAAATGTGTAAAATTTTGACTTTCGCACATATCTTCAATAAAAGATCATTTAGAAGAAAACAAACTGGTGAAGTAAAACTAGACTGCAGACAGAGTGAATGTGTATTTCATAATAATAACAATAAACAAAAAAACAAAAAAAGAGACGAAAGACAAATTCAAGTCCAGGTCAGTTTCATATGTAATGATAAAAAGCAATGCTTTATGTAATCATCACCAGCTAATCAAATCCCTACCATGTTTCACTAACAAGCATCGTTCTTCCCCTTCCAACCAATCTCCACCGCTACAACACTGACTTCAACAAAGTCCAGAATAATGAACACTTTTCTGTCTCATCAGTGCCGCTGCTCTGCAGTTTCTGTGGACCAGCCCTACGACAGCTGAGTGCACTGTCAAAGCCATACCTCATACACAAAATGCACACATCATCAAAAACATGCCAAGTCCCCTTGAAAGCACTGGTGCACAACATAGAAGCCAGAGCCAACAAGCTATAAGCACCGAGCGAGAATACAACTAATTGAGAATCTAAAAATCAACAATGCCACTGCACTATGGAAATGTATGCACTTGATCCGTTTCAGTTTCAGTTTGTTTCTCAATGAGGTGTCACTGTGTTTGGACAAATCCATAAACGCTACACCATATCTGTTTGGCAGATGCCTGACCAGCAGCACAACCCAACGCACTCAGGCCTTGAGCGCTTGCATATATATTTGTATACCCTCAGAATTTTGCCAGAGGGACAACTCTGTTGTCATGGTTTCTTTTTCAGTGTGACAAGTATTTGCTGCACAAAGAACCTCGGTTTATCATCTCATCTGATTGACTATACGCTCAGTTTGATTTCCTTGTCAAACAAGGGAGAAACAGCTGGAGCAGGAACGGAACCCAGGCCCTCATGGACACTGAATAGACAGATAAGCATCTTATTCCGTCCAAGAGAAGCAGCCAAGTGTTACAGATAGATCAGCATGTGGGGTACTTCTTCTTCTTCTTCTGCGTTCGTGGGCTGCAACTCCCACGTTCACTCGCATGTACACGAGTGGGCTTTTACGTGCATGACCGTTTTTACCCCGCCATGTAGGCAGCCATACTCCGCTTTTGGGGGCAGCATGCGGGGCACAATTTGTAAAGAAAAAAAAAACAAAAAAAAAACATGCAAAAACACACACACACACAAAAACCCAGACAAAATCAAGACATAAACGTAAGCATACACAAAATCCATGCTGAAACGCCACAGTCAGGGATCAAACTCATCAACATCAACAGTATTACTATGTCACTAGATCCGTCCTCTACACACTCTCTATGGACAGTCTCGTCTCCATTGCCAAAAGATGATGCTGCCACCTGTGCAATGATCAGTGTTTACTTACATTAAGTGGTTTGGTCGTCATCATTAACAACCAAAAAAAACCCAAAAGCCTGCCAACAATGAGTGTTTACTTATACATTTAGTGGTTTGGTCATCACCATAAACAGAAAGTATTTTCTGATTTGAAAAAAAAAGAAAAGAAAGGAAGACTGCCACCAATGACTGGAGAGTTTACTAATATTAAGTGGTTTCGTCATCGTCATTAACAAAAAAACAACAACAACAAACGAACACACACACACACACACAAAAAGAAGAAAAAAAAAGAGCCTGCCACCAATGATAGGAGTGTTTATTTATACTAAGTGATGTGGTCATCATCATAGAAATAAATTATCTTTTGAGTTAAAAAAAAAACAACAACAACAAAAAACAACCATAAAAGAACTTGCCACAAATGATTCGAGAGTTTACTTACATAAAGTGGTTTGGTCACCTTCATTAAGAACAACACAAAAGCTTTCCACCTATGATTCAAGAGTTTACCTGTATCTTGTGGTTTAGTCATTGTCAATAAAAAAAATTTAAAAACTGTTTAAAAGCCTGCCAGCAATGATCGGAGAGTTTACTTATACCAAGTGGTTTGGTCACCATCACTGAGAAAAAAAAAAAAAAAGCTTGCCAATAAACAGAGACTCCATAAAACAACAGCTCATCTTTCATAATATTTCCTCTTTACATTCCTTAATTAGGAGGCTATGGATTTCCACATGCTTATTATCCAATTTCAGAACCTTTTGAAACTCTCTGAGTATTCTTGTTTTGTTGCTGAGGGTGATTTTTCTTCTTCTCGGTTTTCTATTATCATTGTATCCACAGACCCACAACTGTTCTGGTGTCTGACATTCCATGCATGTTGATGATCAAAATATGGTTGGTATAACTTTCACAATCCACATCAGAGTTCAGTGGGCTATGGATACAGCAAGCATTGCCTCCAGGAAGAAGGAATAATGTATGCAGGTTGATGCCTGGTGTGTATTCCCAATATGCAGATCACTGGTACATATTTCACAAACGTAGAAGTAATACTTTTTCTTCTTCTCAAGTTTGACACATGCCCTATATAATACGGCATGTCAAATGTATGATTTAAACCTGTTGAAATCCTGGTGTGAATTAGAATCGTATCAAAAGTCACTCCGAACCTGGAAGTATGAGCTTCATGGCAATGAAAAAGGATGGAAAACTTTCCATGAATCAGGATGAGAACAGTGCACGAACAACTCACATTCACACAAACTCAGTGGGGGTGGGTGGGGGTTGTGGGTGGGGGACAGGACAGACTGAAGAGGGTGGAGATGGCCAGAGCAGACAAGTGAGCAGATCATGCAACATATGAAACAAGTTCCAGTGATGATTTTAGGGCCCACACATCAACTCTGGCTGAAGGTACAAACATGGCTGCAGCAGCGATAGCGATCAACCAAGCAGTGTGCACCTTACAAACTGCTGTGCCTTACGTACCGTTCAAATCAGGTTATCATTTTTCTTTTATATTAATATGGAGGATGCGCTGTATAATCCAAAGCACCATGTAGTCAGTTAAACATGGTAACATACAGCCAGCATCCCAACAACACAGTGATTGTCCAGAATCACCTTACTTCCTCTGAGCTCCATCACAGCTGTAAAGCATTGACTGACCAAAGATGAACTTAACTCTTGATCACACTTTCATTTTGGATCACACTAACACAAGGTAACTGTAACATACAGACCATGAAGAAAATAATTATTCCATTTCACAGGTTCTGACGAAGCCCTCTGGAGTGAAAACCTGGCAGCTAAATGGCAGGCAAGAGAAAAGATTGTTTCAGAGAACAAACGTTAGAAAAACAAATAATAATAAATTAGAAACAGCCAACAAGAAGGACCTGCTTGTCTGATCAGTGTCTCAACAGAGATGAAATGAAAAGTCAACAGTTGAGCAACCAACTCAAAAGACATCAGCAAACAAATCTGTAGAACAAACATACCTTTAGAGAAGGCAGTAAACACAAGATAAACCAGCTTCATTCGTGTGGTGAAAAGCTATCATGTCTGTCTCTACACAAAAGTACAAAGCTGCCTTGAGATGCAATGATATGAAATATTAAAAAGAATTATAAACAAGAACTGAAACTTCAATAAGAAAAATAACACAAAATAAGAATTTAACACAAAAAAACACCCCAGAACAAAACCAGCAATGCCAAACTTTCTGTAGACTACTCATCTTTTTCTTGTTCGAGAAACGTGTTCACCTTGCACCACCTCTCCACAAACACCTGCCAAAATTCAGACATGTCACCATGCAACACACACATACACACACAGCCTGCCACAATTCAAATCTGTCATCATGCAACACACACACACACACACACACACACACAACCTGCCACAATTCAGACCTGTCACCATGCAACACACACACCTGCACTGGCACCAATCCCCACCCAACCCTTATCGTCATGATCATCTTCTGTGTTCACAGGCTGCAACTCCCACGTTCATGTACAAACGAGTGGGATTTTATGTGCATGACTGTTTTCACCCCACCATGTAGGGGGTGTTCTTCTTTCCATAACCTTCCCAATGCTAACATAGGCTACTCAATCTTTAACATGCGCATTTGATCTTCTGCAAGCATATATACACACACACACATAAAGGGGGTTCAGGCACTGGCAGGTCTGCACATCTGTTGACCTGGAAGACTGGAAAAATCTCCCACCCTTGACGTAACAAGTGCCATGAGTGGGATTTGAACACAGGACCCTCTGATTGAGAGTCCAGCGCTTTAACTGCTCAGTTGCTGCACCTGTCCCTTACGACTGAGATTGCGCCATAATTTTAGCTCGATCGGGCAAACGAGCTAAGTAAGTTTGTGAACTGATACAAGTCTTCATCAGATACAAAACATGAGTGTCAAAGAATCAATAGACAGACATAAATACGAAAAAAACTCAGCCGTATGAAAAGCACAGGATCAGGAGTCAAGATGGCTGCCGCAAAAAGAAGGCGCTACTTTGGGAGGTTACGAGCCATTTCATTTTCTCCGCATAGGCGGGTTGTAGTTTGCAAAGGACAGGAATCAGACCCCTGCCGGGTCTGCACTAGTGGGTCACGGTTAAGTATGTGTAATTAAATATAAGATTTTCAGGAACATCATGACAGCGTGTACTTGACATGAAGTGCCCTCAGATCTATCACACAAAACAAGGCAAGGACCACTTGCATTCATGCATGGGCCTGTTCAGTCACTCTGACAGAATCCCGCATCGCACGCTCCAGACAGACACCCTATGAAATCACTGCCAGTCTCATACGACCTCCTCCAAAGCCAAACCATCGTCCTCAGTCGTGAACCATCACCAAACTAAACCTCCATTCTCAACAAAGCCTTTACAAGAGTTGACAAAAACAAAACAAACAAAACACACCCAAGCACCAAAAGAGCAAAGCACATACACACACAATGCCAGAAATTGCCAGAAATCTAACCATGCAAAACCTCAACACTATCACCACAAAAATAGTTAATGAAAAAAAAATAATTTAAAAGGTTATAAAAAAAAAAGGAAAAAAAAAAAGAACCAGCAAGGTTAAAAGAAAAAAAAAAGAAAAGAAGAATTAACAAGGAAAACAAGAAAAAATTGACAAGGTTCATATTAAAAGGAAAAAAAAATAAAGGTCCACACCACCTCTCCACCCTGGTAGTAGTTATCACCCTCTCGTCGGTCCACCTCTCAACACACACACACAGACACACACACACAGACACTGGCCAGCTCGACAGTGCTGACACCCCCCACACCCACCAACACCCCCTCACCTCTCTGTCAGACAGCCACCTGTACTGCGCCTCCAGGTGCAGCATTCCCCGGTCAAAGTTGTTGAGGAACTTGTAGCGCAGGTTCTGGTCGTCCACCAGGTTCCACTGCCGCCGCGCGTAGTGATAACTCTCCGCGTTGCCCTTACGTGGAAAGTCCAGCCACTCCGGGTGACCAAACTCGTTACCTGCACACCACCGCCAAGGACACGTGTGTGTGTGTGTGTGTGTGTGTGTGTGTGTGCTGCGTGCTTTGTGACTCAAAACCTGAGTGAACTACACAGGAACAAAAAAACAACAACGAATGATGAGTACCCAAAAAAGGCAGCTGTCAGTTAATTCTACCCAGGTACAGCCAGCCTTGACAAGAGCAAATGACTCTTGTGTTTGCAAAGCGCTTGGAGTTTGGTCTTTGACCGAGAATAGGTGCTATATGAGTTTCAACAGCACTTCCCACCCAGGCCAAAGCTGATGAGGTCGATAAAAAAAAAAACCCAACAAGAACCAAATAAGTAAATAAACTAAAACAGAATACAAACTTTCACAACAACAACAAAACAATCAGAACTGACCAATGAAATTCAACCAGCCCTCCCCGCCCAGGCTGATGGTGATGAGGCGGATCATCTTGTGCAGGGCCATGCCGCGGTCAATGACGAGGGAGCGGGGCGACAGCACTGACATGTTGGTGTACATCTCCCTGTCCATCAGCCAGAAGGCGATGGTCTTGTCGCCCACCAGCGCCTGGTCGTGGCTCTCCGCATAGCCGATGCAGGGCTCTGACCAGCGACGGTTGCACAGCGTGTGCACAATGTGGCCCATGTCCCAGTCCTCATCCTTCATCTCCTTCAGCAGCTGTGGGAGCAATCAGGTTAAAGGGTAAAGGTTAAAGTTTAAGGTCTGCCCACAATGTGACCCATGTCCCAGTCCTTCATCTCCTCCAGCAGCTGTGGGAGCAATCAGTTTAAAGGTTAAAGGGTAAAGGTCTGCACACAATGTGGCCCATGTCCCAGTCCTCGTCCTTTATCTCCTTCAGCAGCTGTGGGAGCAAACAGGTTAAAGGGTAATGGTCAAAGGTCTGTACACTGTGTGGCCCGTGTCCCAGTCCTTCACCTCCTTCAGCAGCTGTGGATGCTATCAGGTTAAAGAGTAAAGGTTAAAGGGTAAAGGTCTGCACACAAAGTGGCCCATATCCCAGTCCTTCATCTCCTTCAGCACCTGTGGGAGCGATCAGGTTAAAGAGTAAAGGTTAAAGGGTAAAGGTCTGCACACAAAGTGGCCCACATCCCAGTCCTTCATCTCCTTCAGCAGCTGTGGATGCAATCAGGTTAAAGAGTAAAGGTTAAAGTTTAAGGTCTGCACACAATGTGGCCCATGTCCCAGTCCTTCATCTCCTTCAGCAGCTGTGGGAGCAATCAGGTTAAAGGTTAAAGGGTAAAGGTCTGCACGCAATGTGGCCTATGTGCCAGTCCTTCATCTCCTTCAGCAGCTGTGAGAGCGATCAGGTTAAAGGTTAAAGGATAAAGGTCTGCACGCAATGTGGCCCATGTGCCAGTCCTTCATCTCCTCCAGCAGCTGTGGGAGCAATCAGTTTAAAGGTTAAAGGATAAAGGTCTGCACGCAATGTGGCCCATGTGCCAGTCCTTCATCTCCTCCAGCAGCTGTGGGAGCAATCAGTTTAAAGGTTAAAGGGTAAAGGTCTGCACACAATGTGGTCCATGTCCCAGTCCTTCATCTCCTTCAGCAGCTGTGGGAGCAGTCAGTTTAAAGGTTAAAGGGTAAAGGTCTGCGCACAATGTGGTCCATGTCCCAGTCCTTCATCTCCTCCAGCAGCTGTGGGAGCAATCAGTTTAAAGGTTAAAGGGTAAAGGTCTGCACACAATGTGGCCCATGTCCCAGTCCTCGTCCTTTATCTCCTTCAGCAGCTGTGGGAGCAAACAGGTTAAAGGGTAATGGTCAAAGGTCTGTACACTGTGTGGCCCGTGTCCCAGTCCTTCACCTCCTTCAGCAGCTGTGGATGCTATCAGGTTAAAGAGTAAAGGTTAAAGGGTAAAGGTCTGCACACAAAGTGGCCCATATCCCAGTCCTTCATCTCCTTCAGCACCTGTGGGAGCGATCAGGTTAAAGAGTAAAGGTTAAAGGGTAAAGGTCTGCACACAAAGTGGCCCACATCCCAGTCCTTCATCTCCTTCAGCAGCTGTGGATGCAATCAGGTTAAAGAGTAAAGGTTAAAGTTTAAGGTCTGCACACAATGTGGCCCATGTCCCAGTCCTTCATCTCCTTCAGCAGCTGTGGGAGCAATCAGGTTAAAGGTTAAAGGGTAAAGGTCTGCACGCAATGTGGCCTATGTGCCAGTCCTTCATCTCCTTCAGCAGCTGTGAGAGCGATCAGGTTAAAGGTTAAAGGATAAAGGTCTGCACGCAATGTGGCCCATGTCCCAGTCCTTCATCTCCTTCAGCAGCTGTGGGAGCAATCAGTTTAAAGGTTAAAGGGTAAAGGTCTGCACGCAATGTGGCCCATGTCCCAGTCCTTCATCTCCTCCAGCAGCTGTGGGAGCAATCAGGTTAAAGGTTAAAGGGTAAAGGTCTGCACACAATGTGGCCCATGTCCCAGTCCTTCATCTCCTTCAGCAGCTGTGGGAGCAGTCAGTTTAAAGGTTAAAGGGTAAAGGTCTGCACACAATGTGGCCCATGTCCCAGTCCTCGTCCTTTATCTCCTTCAGCAGCTGTGGGAGCAAACAGGTTAAAGGGTAATGGTTAAAGGTCTGTACACTGTGTGGCCCGTGTCCCAGTCCTTCACCTCCTTCAGCAGCTGTGAATGCTATCAGGTTAAAGGGTAAAGGTTAAAGGGTAAAGGTCTGCACACAAAGTGGCCCATATCCCAGTCCTTCATCTCCTTCAGCAGCTGTGGATGCTATCAGGTTAAAGAGTAAAGGTTAAAGGGTAAAGGTCTGCACACAAAGTGGCCCATGTCCCAGTCCTTCATCTCCTTCAGCAGCTGTGGGAGCGATCAGGTTAAAGGTTAAAGGGTAAAGGTCTGCACACAATGTGGCCCATGTCCCAGTCCTTCATCTCCTTCAGCAGCTGTGGGAGCAGTCAGTTTAAAGGTTAAAGGGTAAAGGTCTGCACACAATGTGGCCCATGTCCCAGTCCTTCATCTCCTTCAGCAGCTGTGGGAGCGATCAGGTTAAAGGTTAAAGGGTAAAGGTCTGCACACAATGTGGCCCATGTCCCAGTCCTTCATCTCCTTCAGCAGCTGTGGGAGCAGTCAGTTTAAAGGTTAAAGGGTAAAGGTCTGCACACAATGTGGCCCACATCCCAGTCCTTCATCTCCTTCAGCAGCTGTGGATGCAATCAGGTTAAAGAGTAAAGGTTAAAGTTTAAGGTCTGCACACAATGTGGCCCATGTCCCAGTCCTTCATCTCCTTCAGCAGCTGTGGGAGCAATCAGGTTAAAGGTTAAAGGGTAAAGGTCTGCACGCAATGTGGCCTATGTGCCAGTCCTTCATCTCCTTCAGCAGCTGTGGGAGCAATCAGTTTAAAGGTTAAAGGATAAAGGTCTGCACGCAATGTGGCCCATGTGCCAGTCCTTCATCTCCTCCAGCAGCTGTGGGAGCAATCAGTTTAAAGGTTAAAGGGTAAAGGTCTGCACACAATGTGGTCCATGTCCCAGTCCTTCATCTCCTTCAGCAGCTGTGGGAGCAGTCAGTTTAAAGGTTAAAGGGTAAAGGTCTGCGCACAATGTGGTCCATGTCCCAGTCCTTCATCTCCTTCAGCAACTGTGGGAGCAGTCAGGTTAAAGGTTAAAGGGTAAAGGTCTGCGCACAATGTGGTCCATGTCCCAGTCCTTCATCTCCTTCAGCAGCTGTGGGAGCAGTCAGGTTAAAGGTTAAAGGGTAAAGGTCTGCACACAATGTGGTCCATGTCCCAGTCCTTCATCAGATGTAGGAGCAATCAGGACAGGTTAAAGGTTAAAGGTCTGTGAAGGATGAGGCCCATGTGCAAGTCCTAGTACTGCATATCCCCCAGCAACTGCTGTGAAGCAATCAGGACAGATTAAAGGTTGAAGGTTAAAGGTCTCTGCATCATGTGGCCCATGTCCCAGTCCTTATTTTGCATGTCCATCAGTAATTGTGGAAGCAATCAGGACAGGTTAAAGGTTAAAGGTCTGTGAAGGATGAGGCCCATGTGCAAGTCCTAGTACTGCATATTCCCCAGCAACTGCTGTGAAGCAATCAGGACAGATTAAAGGTTGAAGGTTAAAGGTCTCTGCATCATGTGGCCCATGTCCCAGTCCTTATTTTGCATGTCCATCAGTAATTGTGGAAGCAATCAGGGATAGGTTGAAGGTTAAAGGTCCATGTATGATGTGGCCCATGTCCCAGTCAAGCATATTCTTCAGCAACTGTGAGAGCAACTGAGACAGGTTAAAGGTTAAAGGTCTGTGCACAATGTGGCCCATGTCGCTGACCTCGTCTGTATCTCCTTCAGCAACTGTGGGCCTGAACCACTAGTTAAAAAAAAAAAAAAATCCTCGAGGTCTGAATAGAGCGCAGTCATCACCAAAGTTAATGTAATTTATGAATAAAAGGATACCCAGATTCAAACACTCAACTGTTGGCCGCCGTTCTTTCTCTGTCTCTGGACCTTGCGATTGGAATGAACTTCCTCTTTCGCTTCAAGTCTCCACTCTCAGCTCTTTGAAGTCTGGCCTTAAAACCTACCTCTTCCAAAAATAACCCCCCTTGCCTGCCCTTCCTGTCTTCAGTTTCTACAGTTTTAGAGTTATGCATGCATGTGAATGACTGGTGCGAAAGCGCTTTGGTTTGTCTCTGCACAAGATTCAGTGCTATATAAATACCATTATCATCATCATTATTATTATTATTATTATTAAAGTTTAGCACACAAATGGTTCTTCGCTGATGTCTTGGAAAATGGGAATAATTATGAGCATGAGACGAACATCAAACACCCCTGACCCTACCTTATTCAGTCTGTTGATTGGTACTTTCCACGATAGCAAAATCTGAACCGACAGTTTCTACACCCATCTTCATCTCTATCACTGCTATTTTCATTTTCTTGGAATGGAAAATCATCAGAATTCCTGTCAGCAGAATCATCAAGACTGAGCAGACAAAGAACCTCCTCATTTGACAAAACTTGCTTTCTTACATCAGGATTTTACCAAATTTCATGTAAAAAACAACAACAACAACAACCTGAGTTATGAAATAGAGGCAATACCAGCAAAGCAAGTAACTCAACTGCCACCTAAAGTGTGTCCACAAAAGACAAACATGAGTTTTATAGCTTACACTGCTAATACAAGTTGACCAGTATCTCGGCTGTGCGCAACGTTGACGGAATACGACTGCACAACTGATTTGTCACGGATGTGTTAAAGCTAAAGGTCCCATAGCCTTTTACGGCCATCAGGGCAGTGAATTCCTAAGTATCCATTGTGTCAAGGGTCTAGCACAGGAAGGTGGGGCCCATTCCTCTGCTTCCCAAATGAAGACCCACATGTATTGAAAACATGGGCACCACTTACTTTTTTCTGGTGGTCATACAGACCAAGTTTGCCTTGCAGTTTTAGGGTCCAGGGGCTGCTTCACCAAAATGTGTATCTTAACAGTGAAATGAACTAAAAATAAAGAGGAAAAATCATTTAGAAATAGAAAAAAGCCAGTTCAGAAATCTGCATAACACAGAAATACACCCTCTCCTCCCCCAAAACTCAAGTGATAACTAACTCAACTCCTGCTGACTCTGCCGCACAATTGTCCCCAACTGAAGAGGGTTATAACACACAGAATCACTTCATGTGTAGAGATATGCATAAAACATTTCAATTCACTTGTTTTTGGGGCCATTAATTCTTGCCAAGTCAGAGTGTGCTCACCTTGATCCACATGTCAGGCACCCCCATAGCTAGGCGATAGTCGAACCCACAACCCCCTTCTTCCACGGGGCGGCCCAACGTGGGCATGCCAGACACATCCTGTCAACAGCACCATCAACAACATCAACATTTCAGGCCCTGTTCTTCCCACTGGTACAGACCAGTGTCATAGACAAACACGGAAATCCGTTTTCAATTTTATGTTCATGCAGTCATGAAAACATTCTTCTGGTAAAGACTGATGTCATAAATAAATGTGGAATTCTGTTTTCAATTTTATGTTCATGCAGTCATGAAAACATTCTTCTGGTAAAGACTGATGTCATAAATAAATGTGGAATTCTGTTTTCAATTTTATGTTCATGCAGTCATGAAAACATTCTTCTGGTAAAGACTGATGTCATAAATAAATGTGGAATTCTGTTTTCAATTTATGTTCATTCAGTCATCTATGAAAACATCCTGCTGGTAAAGACTAGTGTCCTAAATAAATGTGGAATTCTGTTTTCAATTACATTCATAGTCATCTATGAAAATATCCTAACAGTAAAGACTGATGTCATAAACAAATATGGAATTGCCTTTTCAATTGTGTTCATGCAGTCATCTAATAAAACATTTCTGTATCTTGTCAGATGGACCTGGTGGTCACATGACGTCTGATTCTTTGGCAGCCAGCCAGCAGTTTAAACAGAAAAGGGTGGGGTCTATTGAGGAGGCTATCCTGGCATGTGCCATCTTTGCTTCAAACAACTAACATACATAACTGCTGAATTTTCTAAGAAGTCGGAAAATCTTTTGTTCTTACATTCTCTTTTGTTCAGCTGACTTTTCCATCTGGGTGGAACAATGCGATGAATGGTGAATTTCTGTCAGTCAGACAACCATATCCCATTTCTACCGACATAAGTGACTGAGCAGCTGTTGTGTGGAGGTTAACTACGCACCAACACGTTACAAAACCGACACTGGATCCCATGAGAAACACGTCTCTCTGTCAGCTCACCTCTGACACGGTGATCATGAAGTCTGGGTAGAGAGTGTGCACCATGTAGTTGGCCAGAGTGAGGTAGGCGAAGGAATCTGTGTCAGTGTTCAGGCCAAAGTATTCGTTGTAGTCGCCAGAGAAGCTGGAGCCTGTCCACCAACAGCAGTAACAATACACTTAACATCACACCTGGAACACCTATGTGCATTTCATGGGCCTACCATGAATATTATATGTCAAATTTTCCTGTTACTTTGAAAGGCACTGTGTGTCACTGATCACTGTGATCATCTTAGACTGACTTATAGCATATGCTGCCGTATTATCCTATCCCTGACCCCCAACCACCCCATTCCACAACCCCTGCCTGCACCTTCTTTCGCCAATGTGTGATAGGATTGTACCCCGCCCCCCTCTCCTAATCAACCTCCACACTTGACAGCCATGTTTTGCCAATCATTGCTATGTGTTTTGTGTATTTCCTTTTCCCACATCACCACTTGACACATGCACAATGTTTCTGTCATTAAAAAAAATTATAATAATAGCAAAAAGAAACCAAAACCCAGAAAAGTGGTGGTGGTGGTGGGGGGCGTGGGGGGATGTGTCACTTATATTAACAAATACTGATCTAATTAATATCTTTGCTCACCACCTGAAACGAGTGCCTGTCAAACCGAAAGGAGGAGTTTGTATTATACTCCATGTTTGGTGTTTACATATACTTACCATGTCAAACTGATGCAAACTAGGCCTATGGTTTGCTCTGTTTGGCCAAATTTCGCGCGGCTAACGGTGAAAAGACGCCCCTCTTAGTCTGGCCCGCTCTTAGCCAATCAAACGCCTCTAACAGCTATAAGCGCTGAATCATTCCGTGGCCATGAAAGAAAATGCCCCATGAGAACCACGGCGGAGACGCGGGGACGGACGGGCGGGCATTCGAGTTTGACATGGTAAGTATATGTAAACACCAAACATGGAGTATAATACAAACTCCTCCTTTTGGTGTCATATACTGTACCATGTCAAACTGATGCAGAATTTAAAGCAAATGGAGGAGGGCAACGCCTACTGGTTCGTATGGGGAGCCCTTGAAACTGAGACGGCAGTGTTAGCCGCGACAAAGGAAATCCCCTTGGAACCGTCAGCCCTGGTCATACGGAAATCCCGGAGGTAGAAGTTGATGAAGGGATTCTCCGACCGCCAGAAGGCTGCCTCCAAGACATGCTGCAGTGGTACCGAGTGCTGGAAAGCAGCCGAAGTAGCTATGGCCCGCACTTCGTGTGTTCTGGGATTAAGACAGCTGAGATCCTTGTGTGCATGAGAGTAGGCTCTACGAATCACTTGGGAAACCCAGCGGGAAATGGTGCCTGCAGCGATATCTTTCTTGTAATTCTCATTGAGGGAGATGAGAAGGCGCCTCTGAGAAGAACGCCTATGGCGAGACCTATTGCAATAGTATTTGAGGCACCGAACGGGGCAGAGATGCCTATCTTCATCATCTTGTGCCAGAATATCCGACAAAGGTCTGACCCTCAGAGAGGGGGAAGGGACCTCGGGGTCTTGGTTCTTAGCCAGAAACTCTGGAAGGAAACGAAGAGTGATGGAACCATCTCTGTGGAATGCTAGATCTTGTGGCAGACCACTAAGACCATGAATCTCACTTCTACGACGGCCCGTGGCCAGCAACAGAAGGAAAGTGGTCTTGAGAGTGAGCAGGTCAAAAGGAATAGTCCCCAATGGCTCAAAGGGCTGTTTTCGAATGAAATCCAGCACCAGGAACAAGTCCCAGAGGGGCACTCTTCTGGGATTCCTAGCTTCCTTCAGAGAGGCGCCCCTAGCCACTTCTCTGAGCAGGAAATCAGCTTCAAAAGCGGGACCACCTAGCTGTTTGATAGTGGTACAAATGGCAGACCTGTACCCTCTCACAGAACTAGCAGACAGGTTGAGAACCGAGGAGCAGTGAGCCAAAAAGTTGGCCAGCTGCATGCTCGTAGGGTTAGTAGGGGGAATGTTCTGAGCTGTACACCAACTCAGCCATTTCTTCCATCGAAAGTCATACAAAGTCTCTGTTCCCTCCCTCCTGGCTTTGGAGACTATGGAGAGGAGGTCGGAGGAGGCACCCCCCTTGGTCAGCGCGGCGGACACAGAGGCTGACCGAGGGGTGGAAGACTTCAATGGTGATGCTGACAGATCCGCCCGCACAGCAGCCACGCGTGCAGGTGGAGCATTTGAGGATTGGAGTGAGGAATGCCCGAACGAGGCTGCCTCAGCAGATGAGGTTTGGTTTCCAGTTCCAGTGGTGGAACATGTGTCAGGGACTGAAGGACCGGAAACCAGGGCTGGGCTGGCCATTTCGGCGCAATGAGGATCATCTGCGGGCGTTCCAACCTGGCTTTCCGTATCACCTTGGACAGGATTGGAAAGGGAGGAAACGCGTAGGCAATCAGACTGCTCCAGTCTAGAGAGAGAGCGTCCACTGCCCACGCTTCTGGGTCGGCGACTGGAGAGACGTACGTGGGAAGTCTCTTGCTGAACCTTGTCGCAAAGAGGTCCACCATCGGCCGGAACCACTGTTCCCACACTCCTTGCAGGGTGTCCTTGTCCAGGGTCCACTCTGTGTGTATGACACTCTTGGACCTGCTGAGAGCATCTGCCAAAATGTTGTCTTTCCCTGCTATGTGTCTCGCTGAAAGTGCAATGCCCCTGCTGTGGCACCAACGGAGGAGAGCCTCGGTCCGCAGAGAGAGGTCTGCCGAGTGCGCTCCGCCCCCTTTGTTCACGTAACAAGCGACTGTTGTGTTGTCCGTGAACAAGCGAATGGTCTTGCCTTTGGCCTCCGCTATGAAGTGCTGGAGAGCCCTGCGAACTGCCTCCAGTTCCAGAACATTGATGTGGCATAGGCGCTCCTCCGGGGACCAAGTCCCTGCTGCATGGAGAGAGTCCATGTGGGCTCCCCAGCCCATGGAGGAGGCGTCTGTGAATAGTGCCACCTGAAGAGTCGGTGGGGCTATGGGCACCCCCTGTGTCAGAAGAGGGGTGGTTAACCACTCTGATGTCACCTCGAGGAACCACTCGCCCAGACATATCCGGGTATCCCATGGCTGAGTGCTCTGGGACCACCGTAGCCTGAGTGCCCTCTGAAGAGGGCGCTTGAGAACCCTGCCCAGAGGGATGAGAGGTGCCATGGACTCCATCATGCCCAGGAGGGAAGAAAGTGTCCGCGCCGTTGCTTGGGAGGAATGGCGCAAGTGGTTGAGGAGGCCTGCCAGACGGTCCCACCGATCTGGCGTCGGAGAGACTATCATGGACCGCGTGTCGAATCTCATCCCTAAGAAGTCGAAGGACTGGCTCGGGGACAGATCGCATTTCTCCTGGTTCGTGATGAAGCCCAGTTGGGAGCACAGGTCTAGAAGTCTGGCTGTATGACTCTGGCACAGAGCCTGTGACTGGGCCAGAATAAGCCAGTCGTCCAGGTACACACAGAGCCGAATGGACTCCGACCGGACGATTGACACCAATTCCCGCACCACCTTGGTAAACAGGAAAGGGGCAAGGGACAGACCAAATGGGAGGGCAGAGAACTGGAACACTCTGTCCCTCCACACGAACCTCAGGTACCGGCGGGATGCCGGGTGGATGAGGATATGGAAATAAGCATCTTTCAGATCGATGGACGTCGCCCAATCTCCCTGTTGCATGGTCTCCCGAATCTGTGCCTGTGTGTCCATCTTGAATTTCATCTTGGGGAGGAAACTGTTGAGGGGGGACAAGTCCAGGACTGGTCTCCACCCTCCGGAGACTTTTGGAATCACGAACAACCGGCCGTAAAAACCGGGGCCCGGGTCCGAGAGTTGAGATATCGCCCCTATGAGGAGTAGGTGCGATATCTCTTTCTCTAAGACGCTCTCCTGCTCCATCGAGCTGGGCACATAAGGAGGAGGAGTGGATCTTAGAGGGGGGCGGTCCCCCACCCAAGGGAGCATGTACCCCGACTCTAGCACCGACACTATCCAGTCGTTGAGTCCCAGAGCACGCCACTGATGCGCGTGCCGGGACAAGTTTCCTACTTGGAGGGGCTGAACGACTGGCGGTGCTGAATCGGGGCCCAGTCATTGGGGGTGCTGCCTTCTGGCCTTGGGCATGGCCGGACGGCTTGGACGGCCATGAGGTGGTTTGTTCCTCTGCCGCTGATTCTGAGCACGCCGCTTTGGCTTAGGAGGCGAGGTATATGGAGGAGCCCTGGTGGCGGGTCTCTTCAAAGGCATAGAACCCTGGCGCCCCTGGGAGGATTGGGCTAAATATGAGGCCACCTCCCGGTTTGTCTCTGCCCTGTGGCTGACAAAATGCGGCGCATACTGGCCGAAGAGGGAGTGCTGCTGTGCTGGGATGGACCGCAGAGCAGCCCTCTCCTCTACTGGAATGTTAGAGAGGCGGAGAACAGCATCCCGCCGCGCTAGCACCGTATTGAAGTGAAGGCTGGTAGCTGCGTCTGCAGCTGCCGTGAGACCAGACGCTACTCGATTGCCAAAAGTGTTTAACCTCGGGTCTGAGAAGAGGCCAGGCAGGCCAGAGGAAGGAGACTCCGTGTCCTGCTGAACTGGACGTCGTTCCCACAGCTCATTGGCTCTGTGGAGGAACGCGTCAAAGAAGGTATAAGCCGTGGACACCTCGAGGAGGCAGCGGCGGGCCAGTTTGTCCCACTCTGCAAATGTCTTAAAGGGAAGAGTAGCTGAGGTGGGGAAGGTGGTGCGCTGTGAGACCAACATCCTGTCCTGCGCGGAGGGCTCTGCTTCCCTGTAGGCAGGGTGGTCCTGTGTGTACCAGGACCACACTCCTCCCTTGGAGGGATCTTTAAGGAACTTGCCTGGGGCAAAAGCGCCCGGGGCAGAGAGTGACTCCCTGCCTGGAGGAGGGATGGAAGCAGCACCCCTGACGGTGCGGGCTGGCTTATTAAGCCACTCCTGAGCCATTTCTGGCACTCTGAGTCGCCTTGTGGTTCTGGAGTTAGAGTCACCTGACCGTAGGAGGGTTAAGGGTGACAAAGTTGCCTGAGGGACTGATTCAGCATGTGTGACCCTATTGGGGAGGGTCAGTTCGAGCTCGGCAAAGTCCGAGTTTGGTTCAGGCTGGTCCCTAGGGAGGCGTGGGCTCCATCTGTCGCACTGGGATGGGGGCGAAGAGTGCTCATCTGCTTGTTCGTCCTCATCCGAAGACAGGGGCTGTCCTTCTTGTTCACAGTCCATCCCCTGTTGGGTGCCATCCCAAGTGGATGTACCCACGGGGGCGTCCTGTGGGCTGTGGTCAGCCCAGCGGGATGAGCTGGGGCGATCCCGAGCAGGGACCCTGGTCTCCTCTGTTATGTCCTTGACACCCGAAGAGGGTGGGGAGTGTGTGGACCGTAGGTCCAACCATGCTTGGGATGGTGGGTGCCACACCTTCTCAGAGAGAGCGTCCCTGGACGCCAGAGGGACCCACGACTGCTGTGAGGGGACGAACACCCACTCATCTCCTTTTAGGACCGAGGGCTGGGTAGGTGGGACCAGCAGGCTCCCACGGGCTGAGCGGGGTCCCTCAGCTGCCGTCGGTCCTGAAAAGGAAGCCGTAGTGACCGTGGCGGTCACCTGCGTGCTGACAGAGGACCTATTCGAGGCTGTAGTGTTAACACTGGTCGAGGAGCTCGACCTGCCCAACGAAGAGTCAATCCCTCTTGTCGGGGCTGTGTGTGTCACTCTGTGGTCTGTGCTGGGTTGGGTCCGGTGGGGAGCGGACCAGGGGTTAGTCCCTGGTCCTCCCGGGAACCCAGCATGCACCATAGGTGCACCCCAGTACGGGTAGAATGGGGGATACCACCCGTGGGCACCAGCCATCCCGTGACCCCAGCCCCAAGGGTCACTGGTGCCTTGACCTCGTTGAAGGGAAAAGCCTGGCCAAGTCGGAGGGAGGTCAGGTCCGACTTGGGTGTCAGACAGGCCGAAAGGCCGGCGGTCTGACTGCCCGGAACCGCCTGACACGCGCGGGACTCCCCCAGCAGGGGAGACCGGCCGGATAGCGGGGAGACCTGCAGAGCAGGTTGCCACGCGCCCAGAATCCCCTCCCGTGGGGAGACTGGGGTGGCTTGGCCCGGGGTGGGCTAAGTGGAGGTCCCCCCCCGGAACCAACTGTTTTTCTCCCCCAGGAGGAGGTGGGGGAGGGGGGTCGACCGAGGAGGGAGGAGGGGAAACAGCACTGGGGCCCCTGAGGGCCGTCTCCGTGTGGGGACCCGGATAACGGCGGGGGGCGGCCTCCCCTTGGGAGTCCGCACCCAGCCGCGAGTTCCCACCACCAAGAGAGGACGTGCTACTCCCCCTTCCACCCGCCTCGCGCTGGGACACTTCGGGAGGTGACGCTCGAATCCCTTTCCCCCCGGTCCCCTTCATGACCGTTTTATCGGGACGAGCGTCCCCTCCGCGATCAGCGTCTGCAGACGCATCGCCGCGGTCCCTATCGGGAGAAATCATGAGCTCCGGGCCTGGGAGAGTCTCTTGGCGAGTATCTCTGCCAGCATCATGATCCCTGCCTTCGTAGGATGGCAAACGAGGCATGGTACCGCGCGTAAGCACCCAGCGAACAAAACGAACCCCAACAGAGAAAGGAAAGACAGGATCGACTCAGAGGTAGAAAATACGAAGAAATCGAGGGGGCCGAGTCGAAACGAGTACACAGAATGTAAGCACAATACACATGCAAGCCGCATACAACAAAATAAGGCCAAATGAAAACGCTTAATAGCCAAAAAAAGCGTTAGACGAGACAGAGCGAAAACCTGACAAGATGGCGTGGAGAGCCTTGGCCAAAGGAATGATTCAGCGCTTATAGCTGTTAGAGGCGTTTGATTGGCTAAGAGCGGGCCAGACTAAGAGGGGCGTCTTTTCACCGTTAGCCGCGCGAAATTTGGCCAAACAGAGCAAACCATAGGCCTAGTTTGCATCAGTTTGACATGGTACAGTATATGACACCAAAAGTTGTGTACATGAAATGGAACAATCCCTTCAATAGCAGTCCACCTTCAATCAGCATTTCATTGCACATTTCCACATACAGAAATGCTGATGTGGTGGTGGTTGTGTTTTTCTGCTATCAAGGGAAAATACAGAGCACAAAAAGAGAGAAAAAAATCAGCATGTTGACTGTGGCTACTCTTGAAGAAGAAAAAGACACACACACACACACATTTCCTCAGACGACTGACCCATTCCATGATCGTGGTACAGCATGGAGGTGACTCCATCAAAACGGAAGCCATCAAAGTGATACTCTTCAATCCACATCCTCAGGTTTGACAGCAGGAAACGCAGCACCTCCCATCTAAAAGCAAACAGCATTTGGCACATATTCCACAGGAATGCAAAACAAGTTAAAACACTAATACACAGGTTACCAACATTTAAAATCTCTTCAAGAACAACAACAAAAAACCACCACCATACAACATAAAAGGAAGCTGTAAGTAAAAATCTAAAATGCAATCCTACATCCAATCAATGGTAGCAATCTGAAATGAAAATCCATGCCCTCACATTCATTATCTAAATGGTACAAGGCCAGGACAACGCACAATCGTCAGAGATGACCACCCCTATCAACTCTTTCTAGGAATCATTTGGACATTCTTAAAGAACAAACTGAATGTTTTATCAACAATCAGACCCTTAGACTTTCTTTAATTTAACATCTTTTCACTCTGAGTGATATCAGACAATACCTTTCGTCGCACTTGCATACATGCAACGTTTATCTGCATGGCACACATCATGTCACGGCCTTTCCTGTTAGGGCAAATGATTCAGCTGACTGGGTTTAGTGTAAAAGCCCAAGAGACTAGCTTTGGCTCAGCTTCCTCCCTTGAGACCAGTGGTGTGAATCTCTACCCCAGTCTGTGATAGCACACCATGTGCATCGCAAAACCACCAAGCAGTTTAAAACAAGAAACTAAGCACATTACTGTGGCAAGCAGAAATGGCTTAGTCGGAACAGTTTTGACTTGAGTGTAACATGGGAACAATCTGTGATTGGCTGTTACGAAATATGACAAAATCAAGACATTCAATCATACTCCTGATCTATAAACCACCACAGACCCTCTTGACACACGGCCTTACGAAGTGTAGTTGAAGAGGCGCGAGCCCCAGTGGTCATGGTCGCCCCGCTGTCCATCATGGAAGTAGCAGGAGTTGGTGCCATCGAACTGGTTGAGGCCATCAGCCACGTTCTTGCTGGCATGACTGTGCACCACATCCAGCAGGACGGTCAAACCATAACCGTGGGCCGTGTCCACCAGCTCTTTCAAGTCTTCTGGTATGCCGTAGCGACTGAAAAACACTCATTCTTTTGGGTCTTCTGGCTTGCCATAGTGAATGAAATGCACACATTCATTTGGGTCTTCTGGCATGCCATAGTCAATGATACATATTCTTTTGGGGTCTTCTAGCATGCCATAGTCTATGATACACACATATTCTTTTGGGGTTTTCTAGCATGCCACAGTGACTGAAACACATTCTTTTGTGTCTTCTGGCATGTCATAGTGAATGACACACACACACATTCTTTTGGGTTTTATGACATGTCATAGTGAATGACAGACATTCTTTTGGGTCTTTTGGTGTGCCATAGAGAACAGACATTCTTTTGTGTCTTCTGCAGTGTCAAAGTGAACAAAACACATTCTTTTGGGTTTTATGGCATGCCATAATCACTAAAAAAAAACACATTCTTTAGGGTCTTCTAGCATGGCATAATCAATAGTGAATGACACTCACACATTCTTTCAGGTCTTCAAGTATTCTTCTTCTTTGTCTATGGTCTGAAACTTCCACATTCACTCGTATACACAAGTAGGCTTTTACGTGTATGACCATTTTTACCCCCCGCCATGTAGCTTCTGGTATTCATTAACGACTGAAACACATACAGTCTTTTGGGGGCTTCCAGTGTACCACAGAAACTGAAACGCATTCTTCTGGTACAGGTGCAAGAATAAAGTCCAGAAAGACGGATCATTTATGCCTCTGACGGGACTCGAACCCCACGCCCAAAGCAGCAGTAAAGCGTGCACAACACGAAACAAGTCAGTGCTGTACCTGGAGGCAGCGAAGAAGCTAGTGACCTGGTAGCCGAAGCTGGCGTAGTAGGCATGCTCCATGACGGCCATCATCTGGATGCTGTTGTAGCCTGCAAACACACACACACACACACACCACCACATCACACACCAACTCTCACATACATTTGATTGTCAGTCCTGTCCTCCCGACCATGGTCATCAGAACAGCAAGAGGAGGCAACTGCTGTCCAAGACTACTGGGCTAGAATTTGATTGATGTAGAGAATGTCTTGCCCAAGTTACATCCCCATTCTCTCGGCCAAGAGGGCTTTTTGGGACAGTCAGCGCTGAGATGGTCCCCAATGGCCAACCAGCCCCCAAAGCTGCAGCCTTAAGAGCCAGCGCAATCTTGCCTCCAATTTTGACACTCAGTCTTTCAAAAAAAAAACAAGCTGTAAATGAATTCCCATTGCAGTGGATGAACCACTGATCATAAAGTTCTCACTTTGCTGTTGCTGTGATCCAAGTGTTGAGCTGTACTTTCACATACACTGTCAGTGAATAAATGATTGCATTTGATGACATATCCTGCCCACGCCATGGCGTGAACACAAACTTTCACATGTATACACAGATCTTAATGTGAAATTTTATTTTGTGATCTGCCAATATGTGTATTTGTTTAGCTTTCACCTTCCTCTTGTTTTCCATTAATCTTCTTAAACAAAAAAAAAAGAAAGGCATTTTCTCTCATTCTCCAGTAGCTGTGTTTGTCATCTGTGGAAATGAAATACAGCAGTTACAACTGTTTCCTGACTGGGTTGTATTCTTGAGAAATTCAAAATTAAATTTTCAGTTCTGTGTTCTTTCCCTCTCACACGAATGTACACACATACAGAGTACCACAGACTTTTCTCATGAGGAGATGCCAACCATTTTTAGAACCCTCCAACCAATATGCTGGAACGTAAGTGGGCCTCAACAAGAACAAAGCCTCACCATCTCCCCAGACATACACAGCACACAGTGCTGCCTGCACTATCAAAACTGCTCACTCATCAACAAGCAAACTGCACATCATGCTGCGCTTAGACTGAAAACCCCAGCCCAACAACCCTGCGTATGTTTTCAGCCTTTTTCCAACAGTCCTGAAAAGGCCCTGAGGACAACAGGAGCCCTCTCTTTTATTTCTTTTTTTTTTTTCCTTTTCTAAACTTTTTTTTCCATGTCTCATATGGTTTATTTCCATAAAATGAAGAATATTCATACACACAACTCAATCAAATAAACAACACATATGAGACACAACAGCAGCCAGACACTAAGTCTAAGAACAACAGCAAAAATACTAATAATAACAGTAATAGACTAATACTACTACTACATTTATCATTGTTGCTGACAGTGCCCAACCAACAGCATAGAGTCATGTCTGGGCTGAAAATACTGTCAGTAATGGTTCTGCAGAACCTGAAAGTAAATTGAAAAAAAAACAAACAGAAAAACTGTGCACAAGTATAGCACAGTCATATTCATGGACATAAACCTAGGAACTGTCTCTGATGCTGACCATTCCTCTACCACAGGATTCAAAAAAACAGAAACAACTGAACACAAACATAATCATACATATCACACACATTAATATACAAAAACCAAAAACAAAAAGCCAGCAGGCATGTCACATGTCCTAAGTGTAAAAAAAGAATATAACGTAACAAAATGCCAAGTCAGAAAGTCCAGAAAAATATGTAAAAAAAAAAAAAAAAATTAATACAGAAGGCATTACAGAAAAAAACAAAAAACAACTGAATGGATCAGCAAGGTAGACATACAAAGGAAAGAAATTATGTCTGACAGAAAGAAAAGCCAAAAGGAAATCACCAGAAACAAAAAAAAAAAGCGATAGAAAAGACCAAATTTCCAACACAGAATTTCCACAAGGTGGGGATTCTAGTTACAAAGAAAGAAGCCCCAGCAACCCCACAGGGGAAGGAGGCCTCGAAAATGTTCTCAGACTGGATACACCAAGACACAAGAGATGACAACTCCTGGGCACTCTTCACTGTGACGTGCATCGTCTATGGACCTCCTTGTGCAATTTCCACAGCATCCCCCACCCCCAACCCCCAACCTGTGTGTTGCTAATCTATCAACACACAATGCAGGGGGTTCCTTGTTCCTACCTACAGCAGCACATTCATAAACACAGACACACATACGTACACACACACACACACATGAACACACACACACACACACACACACTTGCACACATGCACGCAACCACTCACACACCACAAGCAAACACTTACCAAGGCTGACAATCCTGGGGAGTACATTTTGTGTGAATTCCTTGTATGAGGCGACTTTGCCTTCCCAAGAAGCAATGCCAACATGGCACTCGTAAATCTTGAGGGCAGGTGGCCTATTTGGGTGGGGATGTTTGAATTTGTAGATCTGAAGCCAAACATTGTGTATCTATGAGTTTCCATCATGGAATAAACAACTTTCAGAGAAGAACAGACTGCTCTTTTGTTTGACACCACACAACACACAAGCATGCATACACACATTTTCACACAAAGAGAGCACCACACACTCAAATGTATACGCATGTAGGCAATACTGCTCTGATTTCATAAAAGATGGTCTTTATAAAAAATGCTTAACGACATTTCCTCTGAAAATCTTCACACCAGATTGTGTAAAATACTGCCTGGGGTACACAATAAAGCAATATACCTTCCAGTGCAAGGTGAACTGGACTGATTCCCTGTGATGGAAAACAATTTGCCAAATGATCTCATATAACACAAAACGGAGTCAGTGTTAAAATAATATGAATGAACACTCGGTCAACTAGTAGTTTTCTTTCGTAAAACCTTTCCTTGCATTACTGAGTTTCAAACATACCGTAAAGTTCGGTCTATAAGCCGCGACTTTTTACCCCAGCTTCAACCTCTGCGGCTTATACAATGATGCGGCTTATTTGCGGATTTTAACGATCCCAGGGAGTGTCACATTCTCGTCTATTCTCAGCTGCCCTTCAACTCACCAAAATCATGATTTCTGTCCATGAATTTTTGGATGAGCTTCAGGATAGCGTGCTAACTGTTCACGTTTTATAAATCAAATCCGCACACATTAAAGCCTTCAGATCAGCATTCAGTTCTACTCTGCTCAAGATTACACCCTCATGCCAAAAACGCGACGTTGTGCCTATGATGCAGCCTTCAAAT
Organism: Babylonia areolata; assembly: GCF_041734735.1. Classification (NCBI taxonomy): domain Eukaryota; kingdom Metazoa; phylum Mollusca; class Gastropoda; order Neogastropoda; family Buccinidae; genus Babylonia; species Babylonia areolata. Next base: position 36,655,557 of record NC_134902.1, read on the forward strand.
TGAAGGCAATCGACCTAACAGACGACAGTGCAAGCGATGAACCAGCAGCAACCTCCACCTTCATGTTCATGAAGTAAAAGCGAGGCTGAAGTCAGTGACAAAATGGCGGAGGAAGTTGTGCTGGTTCTCTTCAACTCGAACACTGAAGACGAAGATTTCAGTGGATCCAGTGAGCAGGACGATGTTGAATAAATGTGACCATCCCTAAATTATGGATCTCATTTTCGTTGTTTATTTTTTTTTTTTTTTTGTGGCACTAGCAGTATTTTCACTTGCTTTTCTTTGTGTTGTTCCCGCTTGTGTTTATTTCGTAACCTACAGTATCGACAGCTTTTCTGTAGTATCAGTATGTGTTCCGGTACCGGAAATAAGTGCCAATAATAAACCGGTGCGGCTTATGTATGTATAAAATTCATTTTTTTCCAAAATTTAGTGGGTGCGGCTTATATACTAGTACGCTCAATAAACCGAACTTTACGGTATATAGGTGAACCACAGTAAAGTGAATGAAGACAGATTAAAAGTTGGTACTACTGAAGAAATTTCAATGTCAGTAAAAAATAAAAACAAAAATGTAAAAGTTATATAAATTTTTTTTTAAATGCAGAAAACTAAAAGACAAAATGAATTTGAGCTAAGATTCTACAATTACACCAACAGAGAATATTCACTTGAGCTGTATTCAATCTATTCAAGGAAAACTAAATAAATATGTCATCTGTTCCTGAACAAGCTTGCACACACACATACACTCACACACACACACACAGTACATACACATATGCCTATGCGCACACACATGCACATTTCTGTGCCTTTATATTTGTAATTTGTAACTGTGCCATCTGCGCCCATGCAGGCTTCCACATGCACACACCCAAACATCTTGTACATGTACACACACACACACACACATACACACCATTTCTTCAGGAGGGTCCCAGAACTGCTGCTCAAAAATGGGAACATCCTTTGGACGAGAAACGTACTGTGCCCACGGACAGATGCGGTCCTCCAGTGGACCTGGCTTTGTTCGCATCACCAGCTGCACAGCAAAAAAAAAAAAAAAAAAAAAAAAAAAAAGAAAAAAAAAAAAAGAAAAAAGAAAAACAGTAATAAATAAATAAACAAAACCAAAAATAATAATAATTCATTTCGAGAGCTGAGACGACCAGCAGATGAAAAAAGATTCAGATTCTGATCCTGTTCCCAAAGATGACAGCACAACTAAAAAAAAAAACATTTGGGGTCAACAAAGACTTACTGCATCAATCCACATGTTGGACACCTGACTTTTCAGTAATGTAGCTTTAAGATGTGCGTGGCTTATACATACTAGCATTTTCTTTCAATTCAGGGGGTGTGCCTAATGCCATGAACCACCTCATACTACATGGGAGAATGCAGTAGTGAAAATGCTGAACGGCAAAATCTACACATTCCTTTTTAATTTTAACTTATTTTGGGGGGTTTCTTCTGAAAGTTTAAACAATGTTTTTTTCACCAGCTTTGGATGGGTTGCTCAACAAAAAACCAAAAAAAAAACCTTGACAGGTTCACAAAAATATACATAAGTATTCATACATAAAGATTTCAAGAATCCTTGACAGATTCAGACAAACACATATGCGCATGTCTGCAATACTGGAAACATACAGTAAAATACTAAGCATACAGTAAAATAATAAAAGTCCTAAGTAGCAGCTTTGGTTATACTTATAGCTTCCTTATGTTTGTGGAATTTTGTATTTCAGTGAGATTGGCGACATATTTGTTCATGAAAATAACACACTGTTCAACTGAGAGACACCGTGTGGCCAGAAGCGACCCCACTACGCACCAAGCTCTACGGCTGCAGACAAGACCTGGAAGCCACTACGACATTTGTCTCGCAGGCCAGCCTGACTCTGTGACAAGTGCGACCGAAAAGAAGAAGACACACTGTTCATCATCAGTTAGTCTGCCTTTTTCATTTTGCTTTGACAGATTCAGACAAGACACATACATCTTCATATAAATAAAAAGAGATCATAGCAGTGGTGCATTGTGGCAAACTGTCCTCCCCTGGGACAGCAGCCAGAACTGAACACACAGAAAATATTTAGAACAACATTGAATCAAAAACACAAAACCATGCAAAGATCATCGCTTGCTGTTGTCCTTTTCAACAGAATGCCAAACAGACCACACATAACATCCAAGTGACAAGAAAGTCCTGTTATACCCACAGAGACTGACATCTAACTCAGTATATATATATATTTGTTTTTCAGATTCAAATATCAGACAACTGCCAAACAAACAAAGTGGATACCTTCAGTTTACAGAGATGTTGAATAGGACATGATCCGTCGGCATTGGGAGGGATCTTCAACTCCCAGCGACCAAATTCCATCGGTCTGAAGGCATATTTTTCATCCAGGGCCCAGTTGTCTAGAAGTATCAAAAAAAATGAAAAGAAAGAAACAAATGCACATCTAAAAACTCAATGAACTGTAACTTCAACCATCACTACTGGAGCAAATTGTCAATCAATCATGATATCCAAATGCCAGCTCTTTTTCATAAAGAGATATGATACTAAAATGTAGTCAAGGTACGGTACACACAAAATAACCACCACCCCTACTCACCTTGAAAAAAGTACAATGTCCATGTAATTATGCAAATTTAAATTTAGCCGTGTCCATTCTGTCTTCCTGTTGATAAAACAGGGGCATATATCAGCATCAGACACTGGACATGGACTGATAAAGTATTGAGAATGTCTGATAATTTCATTGCTAAAGAGACAAAATGTCCTTTTACTTTTTCATTGGCAAGGTGATTCTCCACTACCTTTTGATGTAAGGCTGGACGCTGTATGTGATGAACTTCCGTGACAAGTCAATCCTCTCCAAATTTCCAGTTCAGTTGGAATTATACCAACCTCATCACTCTTTTCTGACCAATCAGATTTGGCCATCCGTTGAACAATTTTCTTAATCTTCCCCAATAAAACATAAAAGGATTCTGATCTCCAGAGATCTTTGGTTACATCTTCTGGAACTACAGCTATAGGATGCAAAGCTGTGAACATTAAAGTCCAACAGTTTTAAGCAAGAAATATCTGTGACCGTGACAGGGACAATAAACATCAGTGTTTTGAAACCCATTAAGCCTTTTATTTTGTTGTCAAAAGACTTGAAAACAATTAGTTTTTGAAAATCTTCACAAGCAGGAAATCAATCTAGTGAAATGTATCCCACTTGAAAATCTGTACATGTATGTGTGGTTATGTAAATGTTTTCAAAAATTTTTTTGAATGAGGGAATGTGTGTGTATGTGCCTTTTGCATGTGTTATGTTTGTTGATATGTTTGAACATGGAATATGCATGTAAATCTGATCATAACAGTATGTACATGAATGGGAAATATAAGAAAGAAAAAAAAAAAGACTGTTTCCTTGAAACTCACTGAAATCTCCTTTGAGGTAGACACCCTCAGCCCCTGGGGCCCACTCCCGGACAACAATACTGTTGTCCGGCAAGCGATGCACACCATAGTAATCATAGCCTTTGCTGAAGGCATCCAGACCTCCCTCATGCTCATTGATGTGCTTCAGCAAGTCCTGGAAGCACCCGTACCTGTCCCAAGACAACATCGAAAACATATAAACACTGAAATATTATCAGGAAAATACTGACTTTGCCACACACAAGTCCTGGAAGCGCCAGTACCTGTCCCAAGACAAAATCACAAACATGTACAGGTCAACATATAATCAGGAAATGGATTTATTTCCTGACTTTGCCTAACAATTACTAAACTCAAAAGTGAAAAAGAAAAGAAACAAACAAACAAAACAAAAAACACACAAAAAAACAACGACAAAAACTGTATTTTCTGTAGAATCTGTTGCAGTCAATCTCACAAGTTGCTTTTAAAAATAAAATGGTAGAGGGGTGCCTCAAATCTGGAAAAATTAATATAATTACATAAAACAACAACAAAACAAAAATGTCAGGATATGTTGTCATGATTCTAGCTATCATCACTATATCCATTCTATCTTTTGGTCTTTTCAGCCAACAGAAATGTTTAACATATATAGCCTTGCTGACCACACCAGGACCCAAAAAACTGAAAATCAGCACAAATTAAAAATGAACTGATAACATGAAAAGAAAGGGTGTGATATGGCAGAAGAACCAAACAGTACAAGGAAAGAGCTCTTGATAAAATAAATAACTCAGCTGAGTGCTTACCACTTCTCCAGGTCCTCTGTTATGGGGAGGTGGGGGGGGGGGGGGAACAGTGTTTGATTCTAACCAAGATGAAATGAATGTTACGTACTTGGGTTGCACTGTATCTGTGTATGCTTCTTTTCCATCCTCATCCTCCCTCATGTCTTTTCCCCCTTGACCACCACCTTCCCTCCAAGCCCAATCCTCTTCCCACCCCTTATCTATCTATCCTATACATATATACTTTGATATATCTAATAATAATAACAATCTAATTTATAAAGTGCCTTATATATCTAATAATAATAACAATCTAATTTATAAGATGCCTTTCCATGTAAAACATGCTCAACTGCGCTGTACAATAATATCAACGTTTCAAACAAGCATTTAAACACTGAAATGAAACAAAAAGTTAAAAAAAACAAAAAAACATGAATAGCCCTTTACAGTCAGCCAACCACTCAAGAACAAAATCATATATATGCGTGTGTGTGTGTGTGTGTGTGTGTGTGTGTGTGTGTGTGTGTGAAAGAGTTTGGTCTATTTAATTCCAAAGCTATCTTTTAATCATTGCCCTGAAACTGTACTTGTTTGCAATAAAAGAAAATAATAAGAAATGGAAACAAAAACTGAAAAGTATATGGTAGGATATGGGCAAAAACAACTTGCTTCTGATGCAAAACACTTCTTTATTCATTGGACAACAGCAGCAATGTACCCACTGATGAATACCCTGACAATTGCTCTGCAGTTTGCTTTCAATTTTGTTGTTGTTGTTGTTGTTGCTTAGATCCCTTAATTCCGAGGTGAACCGTCAGGGTACTGCGATGTAGAATCATGCACTAGTGTTCTCCTTTTTGGACTTTCATGTGTGACTGATTGTGTCTCAGCAAAAGTCAGCCCTTCCAATGTACCCACTAATTATACAATATCCGCAAAATTTGCAGATCTGCTATTAGTCTTAAGTCTGGCTGTTGACACAAATAATAACAAAAATTCATTGAGAGTAAACAAGAATTAATGGGGAGGGAGAGTGATCAGACCATGTACTGTCTGGCTAAAATCAGTCATTTTGGTTTTAAGCCAATTGATGTGTGTGTGTGTGTATGTGTGTGTGTGTGTGTGTGTGTTAGGACAGTGGAATGAGTGGTTCTGGTAAACGAAAATCGCCTGCGAAAACAAACATGATCCTAAACTCTTTTTTCGACTTCGACACGTTTTAGTGAGTTTTGGAAACAATCACTACCATTGCCCTTCAATCTGGGTAAGTTTTTTTTCCTACTTTTGCAAACGAAATGCGCAAATCTTCAGTTTAACTCAAGTTTTTCGACTTCAAACAGTAATTCAAACTTTCCCAATGCCATGATACGTTGTTTTAGTTTCATATGTCAGCGTTCTAATACGCCTCCATTTCAATCAGACTGCAAACTATAAAACAGACATATAACGCCAACGTGCGGTGAAACGAACTCGCATGACCTCAAACACCGATCCGGTATTTTTTTTCCAAAATGCTTCAAGACAAACTACGGTTTTCACGAAAGACACAGGCATAACATTTTAACTAAGCGTCATGCAGTTATACTTTGTCGTGTTACCTCCTCAGAATTTCTTTTTCATGGTCTTTCAGATGAGAATCAATGGAAAACAGAGCTAAAAGGTGAGGTTTCGCCGGAGGTGACGGGTTGCCTTTTTGCGCCATGTTGTTTCTGAGGAAAAAAAACGAGAAAATGCCTTGACCTCTATAAGTCGTACAGGTTCAAGGTCGGGATTCCGTTTCTCCAGCTGAATGAACGTATCTGTTTACAAGCCGTTCTCGACTCAAATCATCGTGTATTCACGTCTCACTTGACATAAACATGAGCAGTACGTTGTCGCAATCATAACACACCCACTCTTCCATACACCCACCCTTTCACACACACACACACTGACACACTGCGCACGGCGCGCATCAGTGTAACTGCATATGTATATTTATGATGCTTTCTAGCATTATTTATTATATGGGACTGCAAAACGTGTGGTGGTGGTGGCGGTGGCAGAGAGAGAGACTCGGAGAGATCGAGATCGAAGAGAACACTGAACACTGAAATGTTTAATGTCATTAGCTGAAAAGCTCTGTGACGTTGCAGGTACAAATCACGGAACAAAATGGTGCAAACTAGATTAAATAGAACAGAGGAAAACAAAAACACACAAAAAAAACAAAACACACACACACACAAACAAACAAACAACAACAACAACAAAAACAAACACATAAACTACTAAGAGATTTGCGACACTCCGCCATTACACCCTGGCACACTGTCACACACACACACACACACGGAGAGAGAGAGAGAGAGAGAGAGAGAGAGAACCAGAAGATGAAGATTCTCGTTTATTTCAGTAGGTATATCAGCAGAGGCCATTACGTTGTTTTTCACACACACAGAGAGGGAGAGAGAGAGAGATGGAGGGAGGGAGAGACTTCGAAGAAGTCTCTGCAGCCATGGAAGACGGCACTGCAACCGATGTCATCATTATGGACTTCGCCAAAGCGTTCGACCGGGTGAACCATAGTCTGCAAATTCACAAATTAGACCACTACGGGATCCAAGGGAACACCAACAGCTGGATAGCGAGCTTCCTTCGTGATCGAAAACAAGGCGGTGGTGGTGAATGGAGCACAACCCAACTATGTGAATGTGAAATCCGGCGTGCCCCAGGGATCTGTGCTCGGACCCAGCCTCTTCCTGGCATACATAAATGACCTCCCTGCCAGAATCTCCTCAGTTTCAGTTTCAGTAGCTCAAGGAGGCGTCACTGCGTTCGGACAAATCCATATACGCTACACCACATCTGCCAAGCAGATGCCTGACCAGCAGCGTAACCCAACGCGCTTAGTCAGGCCTTGAGAAAAAAAAAATCTCCTCAAATGTCCAGACTATTTGCAGACGACACTGCTCGAAGCAAGAAACCAGTGAACGCCAACACCAAGTACACCTTCCACGGCCACACCCTTGAACGAGTGTCCTCCGTAAACTTGAGTACCTCGGGGTCACCCTACAGTCAAACCTGTCCTGGGGAGTCCATGTGGACAATGTTTGTGCAAGGGCCAACAGAATGCTGGGCTTCCTGAGAAGTAATTTGAACTGAGGTGTGCTCAATCAAGACAAAGGAGCTAGCGTACAAGGCCATAGTTAGGCCCATTATCGGAGTACGTTAGTATCGTTTGGGACCCGCACGCCAATAAGCTGGAGAAAACCCAGCGAAGAACAGCCCGCTTCGTCCTGAACCGGCACATAAACACATCCAGTGTTGCCGATATGCTGGATCCAGTGGACCTCCCTTCAACAACGCCGCCGCACCAGCCGACTTGCCATGCTGTACAAGATACAGAGCGGCCTGGCATGCTTCAGTCTTTACCGTTGGGGCCAAAATCCTTTTCCTCCTCTTTTATCTCTCCCTCTCCACGCTGCGCACCTTCCACGTATCAATAATAGCCGGACAAACGGCTGATGGACATCGCAAGAAGAAGAAGAAGAAGAAGAAAGGAGATTTTCGTTTATTTCGACACGAGCAGGGGCGATTGCATTGTTGTCAGTACACACATACATACAGCACATATCTTTTATGAACTAAACACACACACACACACACACACACACACACACACACACACACACACACAGAGTGCACATAGTGCACACAGAGCACGCATGTAATTGCATATGTATAATTATGACTGATGCTGACTTGCATTATTCATGACTGACACCGGATTACAAAATCGTGACCACGAACCGCGTCTGTATCTGTGTTAAATGAACGAATGAACTTGACTTGTTAACTCGGCGCATAAAACTTTCCACACTAAGTAGGCTGTCAGTGTGTTCACAGCGCCACTCACACACACACAGACACACACAAACAGACACAGACACACACATACGGCTACACATACATGCACGCGCGCTCGCACGCACACACTACAGTATATCAACATTAATAAGGCAGATCATCTCGCCAGTTACAGTTTAAAACCAAATGCCTTCAAAACTAGATACAGCAAAAACGTCACATGCAACTGTTGAGGATAATTCTGAAGTACGCTTATCCTCTTAAGCCCCTTTTACCTGTATCTTCTGATAAATCGATTGTAGTTTAAAGATGTTGGTGATAATTAATTTGTATTGTTGTTGAAATTTTCTGAAAGTTTGCCAATTCCAGCTGGACATTTGGTTAAATTAAGTTTACAGTTAACTTTGTTATATGCTCTCGATCCTTTGTACATGGACCCCAGCTCCCGCCCACCCCTTTTTCTGTCTAAAATCACAATATATAAATAGACGTAAATCTGACTGAAGAAAACACACACACACACACACACACACACACACACACACAGAGAGAGAGAGAGAGAGAGAGAGAGAGAGAGAGAGAGAGAGAGAGAGAGAGAGAGACAAACACACACATACACACACACGTACCCACACGTTTTTGGTTTTTTGCATTCATTATCAGTTGTTTCGCTTGTTAGTTTAACGACTTCTCTTTTACGAAGTTCTTTAAGCAATTTCCTGTAATTGTATTTAGAGGTGGGTTTTTTTGGTGTTTTTTTTCTCTCTTTTTTTTTTTTTTTTTTTTTTCAAATTTCACCCTCATTTGCCCAGTTTCATTCACATCTCCGACCCCTTCTAACCCATAATACTCAAATGTATTCATAAATACTTTAACACAATGTCTTTAATCACCAATATGTGTGACGGGACATTAAACAAAATTTCCTCCTCCCCCACGTACGCAGACACACACACGCACGGGCGCGCGCGCGCGCGCACACACACACACACACACACACACACACACGCACACACACACGTCTGACATATCACTTAAAGTGAAAAGATGTCAAATCAACACACGTCTTTCCATCTTGTTTCACACTTTTCGAAATGACAACACTTCATGCAAGTGACCTTCAAGGGAAGAACGACTGAACGTGGTTGTCAAATCTTTTAATCCTTGCTACGGATTGGAGCGGTTTTTGTTGTTGTTGTTTTTTATCAACTTGTTGACCCTCGCAACCACCGGAACAAGAAAACGTTACGCTATTTTGCGCATGCGCTATTTTCTCCACAGCAGATTCTTTTTCCTGGAGACGCAACAACAAACCACACAAGCTGCAGCGTGCACTTTTGAGGGGGATACGCTGTCAGTTTTAACCCCTTGTTGCTCCATCAGTAAATCAGGCGGTTTTGTCGTACGTCAGCAGCAGTTTTCTCGTTCTGAAAGTGCTCGGAAGCAGTCTTTTGGAGAAGAAAACCTCGCTGGCATGATAAGCAGCCAACCGGTAAGTTTGTGAATAGTATAACTGGATGTATCGCATTTCATTCTGTTTTTATCTGCATGAATTATGAACTAGCGCATTATGGATGATTCTGGACTGATTTCACACAGACACAGACACACACAGAGTGATGAGGGAGGGAGAGAGAGAGAGAGAGAGAGAGAGAGAGAGAGAGAGAGGCATACATACAAAGTGATCACACAGACAGACACACAAACACACAGAGTGATCATGCATGCACAGGAATAGATGCAGACAAACACACACACACACCACACACACACACACACACATACAAAGACATAAACCAAAAGACAGACATATAGACAGACAGACGAGACAGACAGACACACACACACACACACACACATAGTGATTACACATACACAAGCACACAAACACATAGAGTGATCTCAATCATGCACGCGCACACGCACACACACACACATGCTCATGTACGCACGCACACACACATACATATGTACACTCACACACGCACGCATCCACACATGGACACACATGTTGGCACATGAGTGCACACAGACACACACATGCACATGCATGCATTCATGCACACACATCCACACATGCACACACACACATGCTTACACACAGAATGAGAAGCAACAGTACGTGATATTGATATAGCATGGCAATTTAAACATCGTCAACAACAACAACAAACATAACAACATGAAACAAAATACAACAAAACAGAAAAAGAAAAAAAAAATCTTATTTATCTGCTCCAAGAGAAAAAGTGAGATATAAGAAATATGAGGGATATGACTGTGCACATTTTAAAACTGGGGGACTGCTCTCAAGAGAATCAAATCTTCATTAGATTTCAGCCACTTGACTGTGCATTCACGTGAATGTGAGTGTACATGTGTGTGTGTGTGTGTGTGTGTGTGTGTGTGTGTGTGTGTGTGTGTGTGTGTGTGTGTGTGTGTGTGTGTGTGTGTGTGTGTGTGGTGTGTGTGTGTTATCACAGAAAGTGCATGTGTATGTTTGTGTATGTGTGTTGGTACATGCATGCATGTAAGTGTTTGTGAGACATGTCCATCTCTCAATTTTCTTATCCCCCCAAAAAGTGTGGTTTGCTATTGTGTCACACAGTGTGTTCTGTAATGTTCTAGTGCAAGTTGGGTAACATTGTACTGTGTTGTATTTGTCCTCTCCTATATTGCATTCCACTGTATAGTGACGGAGTCATGTGCTGTAGGCTTATACACCAACTTCATTGTTAATGTGAGTGTTCACCACTCTGTTTTGTATAATTAAAAAGTGTCAGACTTTTTCTTGAAAAGACCATCATTACCTTGCATGGCCTGTTCATTTTATTCATTTTATAAATAAAGATTGCGTGTTTGTTCAGAGAAATCAGTATATATAAACAAGAGTAAAAAGTAGACAGTTACATTCCATGCAAAAGAGACATAGCTTTTAGGAAGAAAAAAATCCCCCCAAATATACATGACATTTACAAGAAAAAGATTAAGATTCCTACATGTAACACCCAGTCAGCCAACCAACCAGCTTACCAAACTATCATCCAACTAACAAAAAACAACAGCAAAAAGAGGACAGCCCACCACCACCCCCACCCACCCACTCCCTCCCCACCCACCCAAACTCATAGACTGAACACAACAGCTACATGGTCAGCAGATTAGACATATATCATATAGGTCAACAAGGTTCATGGTGTGTACCAGGCTGTGCCTGGCAGATAAAGTGCATGTGGAGATATTTGCTATTTCTCAGATCACCTTATCTATTGACTTGATAGTGTGGTAACTCTGTGTCTTTAGTCTCTCGGATTATGTGCATGAAAGATTCAGCAATCTATGTCAAGATTCAAATCGCAAATGGGTTACAGGGGGAATCAGGCATAACCAACATGCTCCATCTTAAAAAAAAAGTGTGTGCACACAGAAAAGATGAAAGTTATCAACACCTGAGTCCACTCTCAGAATACCTGCATAGTTCAGTGGCTTGAGCACCAGGTTCCACATTCAGAAGGTTGTGAGTTTGAATCTGAGCACCCAAAATAAAATAAAAATTTCTGCACACTTTTAATGTGCTTTTTTTTTCCTGGTGATATGATTGTGTAGTGTTAGACACATCCCTCCTGCTCCCCCCCTCCCCTCTCCCCCACCCCCACCCTCCCACTTTCCTTTGATTGTTATTCCAAAAGAATGGTGCTCTTTTTCCTCTCTTGGCCCAGAAGTATGGTACAAACTGACTTTTTCAGTTCGTCACGTGGGTTCCCCAGTCCAGTTTTCAAAGTCTCTCAAAACACACCTCTTCCATTCTGCCTACCATCATACTGACTAATGTGCTTCTAGAACTTCTGCTGGCTATGCGTGTGCATGTGCATGTGTTTGTGTGTGTACACGCTTGTTTGCGTATAGTATGTCTCATTTGAATGCATGTGTGTGTATACACAAATGATTCTAATTGTGAATGCCACAAGCTCCTGTTTGTGAGATGTGAGCAACAGTCTGCATCATCATCAGGTGTGAGCATCAGTGTGCATCATCACTAGGTGTGAGCATCAGTCTGCATCATCACTAGGTGTGAGCATCAGTCTGCATCATCATCAGGTGTGAGCATCAGTCTGCATCATCATCAGGTGTGAGCATCAGTGTGCATCATCACTAGGTGTGAGCATCAGTCTGCATCATCATCACTAGGTGTGAGCATCAGTCTGCATCATCACTAGGTGTGAGCATCAGTCTGCATCATCATCAGGTGTGAGCATCAGTGTGCATCATCACTAGGTGTGAGCATCAGTCTGCATCATCACTAGGTGTGAGCATCAGTCTGCATCATCACTAGGTGTGAGCATCAGTCTGCATCATCATCAGGTGTGAGCATCAGTCTGCATCATCACTAGGTGTGAGCATCAGTCTGCATCATCATCAGATGTGAGCATCAGTCTGCATCATCACTAGGTGTGAGCATCAGTCTGCATCATCACTAGGTGTGAGCATCAGTCTGCATCATCACTAGGTGTGAGCATCAGTCTGCATCATCATCAGGTGTGAGCATCAGTCTGCATCATCATCATAGGTGTGAGCATCAGTCTGCATCATCATCAGGTGTGAGCATCAGTCTGCATCATCATCACTAGGTGTGAGCATCAGTCTGCATCATCACTAGGTGTGAGCATCAGTCTGCATCATCATCACTAGGTGTGAGCATCAGTCTGCACCATCACTAGGTGTGAGCATCAGTCTGCATCATCATCAGATGTGAGCATCAGTCTGCATCATCATCAGGTGTGAGCATCAGTCTGCATCATCATCAGGTGTGAGCATCAGTCTGCATCATCATCAGGTGTGAGCATCAGTCTGCATCATCATCAGATGTGAGC